>NC_060128.1:54909285-55186785 GCF_021461395.2 Schistocerca americana
CAAATGCATCATATGGTCTTTGTGGTTGGTGTTGTACTCTCCTTCGTATCACTAGTTCGTTCATCTCACAACAGTGCGATGGCATATTAAGGTACTTCTTACGGCCTTCAAAGATACGGTAAAGTAAAGTAATAACCATTCTGCCCCTCCAATTTTTTTACAACTGTGTAGATGCCATGGTATCTGCAATCCAGAACGTAACCCTAATGTAACACAAGTGGCCCCCACCTTCCTGCTGGTCCTGCACCCTCGGCGTGAGTGCCGCCCACCTTCGCCCTCGTAGCAGAGCTGCGCTGCTTGCCCTGCCCTGGTCCGCTCTACGTACCAGTAGGCCAAGTCGCACGTACCACGCCGAGTTCAAAACACATTAACATTAATTTCTATTACAGTAGATTTTCAGAAATGCCTCCACTGACACGTAAACAAAGGTTACACAGTCGGATCGTGTTCTGTCTGACACGGGCAAAAACCCCAGGAGTATCCTGAATTGTTCCTGCTGCTGCTACTATCCGGGCAACCAGATCCTCTTCTGATGCAACAGGAGTTCCGTAAACAAGGTTGCGCACCTCTCCCCACACAAAAAAGTCCAGAGGGGACATATCTGGGGATCGAGCAGGCCACGGTACAGGACCACCTCTGCCAATCCACGTTTCTGGGAACCGTCGGTCCAGGAATCGACGCACACGACGGCTGAAATGTGCCGGCTCCCCGTCACGTTGGGACCACATGCGTTGTCTTGTAGGGAGCGGGACGTCTTCCAGCAATTCTGGCAATGCTCTGGCGAGAAAATTGTAGTAGGGCCTGCCATTTAATGGCCTAGGTAGCAGATACAGCCCAATTAAAGAGTCCCCAACAACACCGACCGACACATTAACGAAGAACCGCACTATATGAGTGCTACTAACTGTGGCATTTGGGTTATCCTCACTCCAAACATGCGAATTCTGCATGTTGAAGACTCCATCACGCCCGAACGTTGCTTCATCGGTAAAATGGAAATGTAGGATGCTTTTTCACACTGTTCCAGGTACCACTGAGAAAATTGTGCTCTGCGTGGATAATCAAGTGGTTCCAGGTTGTGGACACGCTGTAAGTGAAATGGACGTAACAATTGCTCTCGAAGGACTGTTCTTACATTCGTCTGATTCGTCCCCATGTTATGCGCAATGGCACGAGTGCTGATTGAAGGATCGCGCTCCACATGCTGCAAGACAGCTTCCTCAAATTGCAGCGTTTTTACCGTGCGACGGCGTCCCTGTCCAGGTAATCTGCTAAATGACCCGGTCTGACGCAGACGTTGGTACACAGCAGCAAAGGTCGTACGATGCGGGATACGGCGATTAGGATATTGTTGTTGATAAACCCGCTGTGCAGCTCGTCCGTTGTGGTGCGCTACGTAGTACGCACCAGCCATATCAGTGTACTCACTCCAGGTGTATCGCTGCATTAGTAAACAGAGACAATGCACTGCTACACTGGTGGACAGCAGTTGCCTACAACTGAAGAGCGTAATACGCCCTCTAACAACTGAACAGCATAAGACGACCTCCACCCGTTTAAATAATCCTCCTAGGAAAAAATGACGTTAGGGAAAAATATTTGTTTTGATGTCCCCTACAACCTCGATTTAAATACTTTTCACCCTGTAGATACGTTCCATGAAGATAGGCTACTCCTTGCTCAAAATATTCAAAGCTAAAATTGTTAGCGTCCGGCAGCGAGTGAATATGACTCGGAGGCTAATCAGCCTTTAGACTCCATCGCAGCAGATACTCCCGCCAGCCGGTGCCCGGACACTCTGCTCACACTGAACACGTTGACGCTTGTTCCGTAGAGCAGTACACAGCGCCGCTAAGAGGTCGCATAAAAATGACACTCGCTGCTACAGATTGCATATTACAGAGGAGAAACGGAGCATCGAGGAATAACGACCCAGTACGACCTGACAGCCCAAGCTGCCAGCGAGACGAGTCAACATACGTGCAACTCCAGTTCCAGACACCTGTACCGATTCAGTTCTAGGGGGAGCAGAATCCAAGAACATGTGGCCACACTGAACTAGGACTGAATAAGCAAACTGCACTATCCGTGGGTTCAAATGGCTCTATGGCTCTGAGCACTATGCGACTTAACTTCTGAGGTCATCAGTCGCCTAGAACTTAGACCTAATTAAACCTAACTAACCTAAGGACATCACACACATCCATGCCCGAGGCAGGATTCGAACCTGCGACCGTACCGGCCGCTTGGTTCCAGACTGTAGCGCCCAGAACCGCACGGCCACTCCGGCCGGCGCACTATCCGTGGGAGTCCGCAGAAATTTGTCTAATGGGAGGGTGAGGTGGTGAGAGGGCAGAATTCCAGAGGTGCCATTTTTCATTTAACCGATTAGTAACTTTGGACATGTCTCTTGTCCGAGAAATAAAAGTGATAGTAACTCAGCGAGGCTTAAAAGCTTAAACATTTTATAGTTATTCGGTAAATATTTTTGTAAAGGTACCTTTAAGACATGACACATTTTGAAGCAAAAAATGGACGCACCGGACGGAAATCGGTACACGCGATGTGCATGTGCAGGCAAAGAAACGATTAAAATTTCAGAAAAATTGGTCCATTTATTCGAGACAAACAGCTTCACAAATTGAGCAAGCCGATCCTCCAACAGCTCGGGAGTTTGACGATCTAACGCGGCAGTTGGATAAAATTTGGCACACTATGCCATAGCAGGAAATCCGACGACTGTATCGATGAATGCCAAGTTGAAAAGTTGCTTGCAGAAGTGCCAGAGGTGGACCAGTGCGTTGTTCACTTTCTCATTTTATGAAGCTGCTTCTCTCCAATAAATGATCCACTTTTTCTGAAACTTTAATCGTCTGTTTGGTTGTAGATATACATCACATCTACCGATTTCCGTCCCGTTCGAATAATTCATACGTGATTTTATTTATTTATTTATTTAATTTTTGTATGAACGGAGGTCAAAAATGAACTCGATTATTTTTGTAAACTTGATGTAATCTACGGAAACACAAATACACCCACCCCATTTTTTAAATAGTCTCCTGACTTTGCTTCGCATTTCTTCCATCGGATTGGAAACATTTTGTTGCCGTTCTTCTTTCAGCGCTCCAAACCTGTGGTGGTCGCACGGTGACAAATCTGGACACTGCGGAGGATGCTGCGCAGTTCCCCAACGACCTTAGTCCCGTCTTTCCCTCGTTAATGAGGCAGAGTGCGGCCTCGCGTTGCCGTGCAGAAGTCACGGCTTCCCGCAGCTCATTATCAGTGACGATGTCTTGAGCGCTTCCGTAGCTTATCCTTACTGTCGAAGCAATTTCGCAAAGGATTACGCGCCGACGTTTCACAGAAAGTCCTGTACGGCACGAATGCTGTCTGATGTGATTCCTTGTCGGTGGTCGTCTTCGGTGGCGTACGCCACAAATGTTTCGTGCCACTACTACTCTTTGGTCGTCCACAGGGTTTCTCCCGCAAGCTTCACAAGGAGCCGCCTCAAAATTTCCGCAGGCCTGATGCCTTCTTTCGTGAGAAACTTGGCTAGCACTCGCTCACACGTGGTAGCCTGATTCGAGCGGTCGGTTCACGCCGACTGTAGCATCGCAGTACTATTCCACACACCCCCACCAACTTCCTGTCGAGGTTCCGCCAATTTCCGTCCGCTACCACAGCGCACAGATCTAAATTCCACTTCATATTTGATACATCCTCGTACGTAAGCAGAAATAACGCTTTCACTGCGTTAAAGCGACACCTAAGGTTTAAAGACAAATTAATTTTCTGACGAATGAAAAGGTTAGCGTATCTTCCTGGCAGATAAATAATGTACCGGACCCAGACTGTGATTTACCGACTGAGCTACTGCCAAAGGCAAAGGTCCCGAGTTTGAATCTCGGTCCAGCACACAGTTTTAATCGGCGAGGAAGTTTCATATGAGCGCCAACTCTGCTGCATAGTGAAAATTTCATTCTGGATACAAACTGATGTTTGACATTGGTCTATACTCTTTAGATGTTTCTATAAACATGTATTATTTCTTAATACACACTGAATCGCCAAAGAAACTGGATTAGGCATGCTTATTCAAAGGCAGAGGTATGTAATCAGGCAGAATACGGCGCTGCGGTCGGCAACGCCTATGGAAGACAACAAGTGTCTGGCGCAGTTGTTAGATCGGTTACTGCTGCTACAATGGCAGGTTATCAAGGTTTACGTGAGTTTGAACGTGGCATTATAGACCCCGCACGAGAGATGGTACACAGGATCTCAGAGGTAGCGATGAAGTGGGGATTTACCCGTACGACCGCTTAACGAGTGTACTGTGAATATCAGGAATCCGGTAAAACATCAAACCTGCGACATCGCTGCGGCCGGAAAAAGATCCTGCAAGAACGGGACCAACGACGCCTGAAGAGTCGATCAAACGTGACAGAAGTGCAACCCTTCCGGAAATTGCTGCATGTTTCAGTGCTGGGCCATCAACAAGTGTCAACGAAACATCATCGATATGGGCTTTCGGAACCGAGTAACCTCGATGACTACACGACACAAAGCTTTACGTCTCGCCAAGTCTCGTCAACACCGACATTGGACTGTTGATGACTGGAAACATGTTGCCTGGTTGGACATGTCTCGTTTCAAATTGTATGCAGCGGATGGACGTGTACGGGTATGCAGACAACTTCACGAATCCGTCGACGCTATATGTCAACAGGGGACTGTTCAAGCTGGTGCAGGCTCTGTAATGGTGTGGGGCGTGTGGAGTTGGTTACGTCTAGATACGACTCTGACAGGTGACACGTACATAAGCATCCTGCCTGATTACCTGCATCCATCCATGTCCATTGTGCATTCCGAGGGACTTGGGCAGTTCTAGGAGGACAATATGGCACTCCACACGTCCAGAATTGCTACAGAGTCGCTCCAGGAACACGCTTCTGAGTTTAAACGCTTCCGCTGTCCACCAAACTCTCCAGACGTGAACATAATTCGCCATATCTGGGATACCTTGCAACGTGCCTTTCAGAAGAGACCTCCACTCCCTCGTTCTATTACGGATTAATGGTCAGTCCTGCAGGATTCATGGTGTCAGTTCCCTTCAGCGCTACTTCAGACATTAGTCGAGTCTGTGCCACGTCGTGTTGCGGCACTTCTGCGTGCTCGCGCTGTCTTGTGTATCAGTTTCTTTGGTTCTTCAGTGTAGAGTGTAATAACTTGAGAGGTAATTGAGATATTTGTTGGCGGTTTCCTTCTACAAGTGTGTTTTCTGTGTGTGCTGTCGGTACGGCGTGCGCTTGCGCGTAACTGCTTTGTTAGCGTAAACGCGCGTCAATAGCCGTGCGGACTCCACAGCAGAAGGTGTTCTGTACGGTTTATCTCCCGGAGCTAAAGTCCCTTACACTGGCACAACGTCGTTCTCGACGTATGGACTGCGACAGCGTGTTGATGTCCCCACTTGTGTAACAATCAGGAGGCTTCGGGAAGCTGGCAGTTGCTTTCGATGGCGACCCGCCGTGCCGAGCACGCACTCCCAGAGGCTACTGCTGAATAATGCGTACGACCTTCCAGCGGATCCCTCGCAAGTCGATCCTAGAAGCAAGTAGGCAGTTAGTGAAAGATGTCGTCCATAAAAGGATGCGCCCACGAGCGCAGAAACTGCAGCTTCTTCACGAGGGCAGGCGTTCGCGGAGACAGTTGTGGCAAAACTGGGTGGAGAGGAGGCATTCCTCGATCTCGCCTCCTCCCACACTTCCAGCACACGCCTACCGCTCGTGGGGAACGGAACATCCCCTCCCCCGGAGGGACAGAGTGCAAACTGACTCTCCTATACGAATGTGAATGTGTCGTGTGGATTGTTGAAGGACGGGGTTACGGGCTCATTCTTCTTCGCCGAGTCTACAGTTAATGCAACAACGTACGTACACGTGTTGGAGCTGTATGCTGTGCCGCAACTTCCTCGTGATGTAATCTTTCAACAATATGAAGCTCCGTGCCATTTTGCGTATATTTTTGTCGCATCAGAAGTTCTCAAATTGCTGGACTGGGAGGTAGTCCATCGGTTGCTTGCCCCCTCCCCTCCAGAAGCCCAGACATTATGCAACTTGATATTTTTCTGTGACGGCTTATCAAGAATAAAGTGCAGCAGGCACCAGTTCGTGGTCTTCCAAATCTGCACTATCGCAATCGTGGAGTTATCGGAAATGTTACGCCTACAGTGCTGCAAAAGATTTGCAGAGCCGTAGAATAGATGTCTGTCGCCCTGCTACTGATGCGCATGTAGAGGTGTATTAGACGTCTCAAAAAAAAAAAAAAAAAAAAAAAAAAAAAATTTTGAGTTACCTTACTTTTAGAAACATACTGTCAATAACTATCTCAATTACTTCTCAAGTTATTATATTTTATATTATTGTATGCTTGATCCATACAACTTGAGAGGTAATTGAGATATTTGTTGGCGGTTTGCTTCTACAAGTCGAAATCTGGAAAGGTAGATCCTCACTGTTACCGTCTTAGAAGATCTGCTCTGGTTAACCGTAATTGTAATGTGGGCCTACATAGGTTCTAAAGACTTCTAAACGTCTCGGAATCTTCATCAGGTGTGTTTGCTTGTTCACGAACAGTAACTAGCTTTTTTTTCTTTTTTACAGCCTTCCTATACATTACTTTTCACACGTTCCGTAACTGCACAAAGTTCGTAGTTTTGACTGTACTGGTGAACACACACATCTGATTTTTATTTGAAACTAATTTAATGACTTCCTACAAGTTCCCACTGAAACGTTGCAAACTCTTGCTACGAAGAGAGCATCGGTGAGAAGTAAGCGTACACATTAGGGAGGTACGAATCGCCAGGGGCCAGAACTGGAGGATGTGGTACTGCTCTTACCCGTTCTCGGCCAAATTAGCTTCAGACGATGTGTTCAATATCGCGATTCAGCATTCTGGGCGTAGTGTGTGTCTAGCATCAGTTCACGAGGTAAAGTCTGAGAAGCATTTCAGGTAAAAGACAACGCGTCCACTAGCCCGATTTCTCTCTGTGTTGCTAACTTTTTTTTCCCTCGTGGAATGCGAGCCGCTCTCCCTGGCACCACCAGCTCGCTGTCGTCCATTTGCATCGCCGCTAACTCTGTCGGCCAGCAGCCGCCGGTAATGTGGCTGCAATTCCTCTGGCCGGGCAACATTGCCGGGCAGTATAATCCCTGTAGACGCAGCTTAACAAACGAATTGCAGCAACAAGAGAAGCTCTGGGACGAGCTTTGCCAATGCGAGACACTGGCAGACCTCGTAACTGGATTTAAAGTGGCGTTTCGTTAGGCTCTGATTAACGACAGTTATTCGCAACTAAATTCCTGTTTTGTGGAATGAAGTTTGTCATACACGCACACGTAACAATGCCACCTTTTTCCTTATCTACCTCCTGTGACAAACATCTTAAAAATGCGTTACGTTTTTGACGGACATTTTTTCCTGACATTTCTCTTCTGTTTGCAACACAGTTAATATTGATGGGAACTTTATTTAAATACGTTTTCATTTATGTAACAGAACTCAAGGTAGTAGCAAAGGATAAAGATATTTTTAATAAACACTTAAACGTTCTGCAGTGTCTCGAGAACGGTTATTCGAGTTGGAAATACACTGAGGTGATGGAAGTCATGAAGCAACTCACTGTGACGTGGGGTTAACAAGTCTTTGGAAGTCCCCTGCAGACATAGAGCGCCATGCTGTCTCTATAGCCGTCCGTAACTGCGAAAGTGTTGTACGAATCGACTTTCCGAATATGTCATAAATGTTCTATGTGATTCTCATCGTGCGATGAGGGAGGCCAAATCATCCGCTCGAACTGTCGAGAGCCAATCGCAAACAATTGTGGCCCAGTGGCCTGCCGCGGTGGTCTAGCGGTTCTAGGCGCTACAGACTGGAACCGCGCGACTGCTACGGTCGCAGGTTCGAATCCTGCCTCGGGCAGGGATGTGTATGATGTCCTTAGGTTAGTTAGGTTTAAGTAGTTCTAGGTTCTAGGGGACTGATGACCTCAGATGTTAAGTCCCATAGTGCTCAGAGCCATTTGAACCATTGGAACCATTTTTTGTGGCCCAGTGACATAGCGCACGATCGTCGATAAATCTTCCTCCGTTGTTTGGGAACATGAAATTCACGAATGGCTGCAAATGATGCCCAAGTTGCTGAACATAGCTGTATCCGGTAAATGAATCGTCCAGTTGGACGAGGGCACCCGGTCCGTTCCACACCATTGTGGAGCCACCGGCAGCTTGCACAATGCCTTCTTGACAACCTGGGTTCATAACTCCGTGGGGTCTGCGCCACATTCGGACCTTACCGTCACCTCGTACCGACTGCAGTCGGGACTGTACTGAGAGACCGCGGCTTTCCAGTCGTCCAGGGTGCAGCTCACGCGGTCACGACTCCACCAGAGGTGCTGCAGACGATGTCGTGCTGTTAGCTAAGGCACTCGCGCACCTCATGAACGCCACATTTGGCCTCACTGTCCTAGTGGATGCGTTGGTCGTACGCCCCACATCCATTTCTGCGGTTATCTCACGCAGTGTCGCCTGTCGGTAAGCACTGACTACGGAAACGCCGCCGATATCGTTGTCCGCGGTGAGGGGAAATGCCTGAAATTTGGTATTCTCGACACGCCCTTGACACTGTGCATCTCGGAATACTCAATTCCCTAACGATTTCCGAAATGGAATGCCCCACGCGTCTAGCTCCAACTACTACTCCCGCCCTATTCAGAGTGCGTTAAGTCCCGTCTTGAGGGCATAACCGCGTTGCCAGGCTCTCCACGCCAATCACCCGAGTGCAGATGTCAGCTCCGCCACTGCACGGCCCTTTTATACCTTCTTCTTCTTCTTCTTCTTCTTCTTTAGTGGTCAATCCAAGGATTCGTTTGCAACAGCTACAATGGCAGCTTGTCTCCATTCTGTGCGTCTTTCAGCTTTTCTCTTCATTTCTTTATACGTGTTACATCCCACATCTTTCACGATTTGATCCATGTACCTCAGTCATGGTCTTCCTCTCGGTCTTTTTCCCTCGACATATCCCTCTACGATTGTGTTCAGGAGACCTCTATGTCTTAATAGATGGCCTGTAAATTGCACTCTTCTTTGAACAATGAAACTCCAGAAGCTTCTCTTCTCACCTGCTCTTTCCAGAACCACTTCGTTTGTGACCTTGTCGATACATTTTAGTTTGACCGTACGTCTATAGCACCACGTATCAAAAGAATTTAGCTTCTGGTCTTCCTCTGTCCCGAGAGTCCACGTTTCACACCCATAGCGTGCCACACTCCACACATACGATTTCAAAAATCTTTTCCTGATTTCAAAGCTGATGCTCTTAGATGTTAAGATGTTTTCCTTCTTGTTAAAAGCAGCCTTTGCTTGAGCAATTCTACTTCTCACATTGTGTACGCGATACTACCGCCGTCCGTATACACTACTGGCCATTAAAATTGCTACACCACGAAGATGACGTGCTACAGACGCAAAATTTAACCGACAGGAAGATGATGCTGTGATATGCAAATGATTAGCTTTGCAGAGCATTCACACAAGGTTGGCACCGGTGGCGACACCTAAAACGTGCTGACACTAGCAAAGTTTCCAACCGATTTCTCATACACAAACAGCAGTTGACCGGCGTTGCCTGGTGAAACGTAGTTGTGGTGCCTCGTGTAATGAGTAGAAATGTGTACCATCACGTTTCCGACTTTGATAAAGGTCAGATTCTAGCCTATCGCGATTGCGGTTTATCGTATCGTGACATCGCTGCTCGCGTCGGTCGAGATCCGATGACTGTTAGCAGAATATGGAATCGGTGGGTTCAGGAGAGTAATACGGAACGCCCTGCTGGATCCCAACGGCCTCGTGTCACTAGCAGTCGAGATGACAGGCATCTTATCCGCATGGCTGTAACGGATAGTGCAGCCACGTCTCGATCACTGAGTCAACAGATGGGGACGTTTGCAAGACAACAACCATCAGCACAAACAGTTCGACGACGTTTGCAGCAGGATGGACTATCAGCTCCGAGACCATGACTGCGGTTACCCTTGACATTGCATCACAGACAGGAGCGCCTGCCATGGTGTACTCAACGACGAACCTGGGTGCACGAATGGCCAAACGTCATTTTTTCGGACGAATCCAGGTTCTGTTTACGGCATCATGATGGTCGCATCCGTGTTATTCTCCAGATCTGTCACCAATTGAAAACGTCTGCTCAATGGTGGCCGAGCAACTGGCTCGTCACAATACGCCAGTCACTACTCTTGATGAACTGTGCTATCGTGTTGAAGCTGCATGGGCAGCTGTACCTGTACACGCCATCCAAGCTCTGTTTGACTCAACGGCCAGGCGTATCTAGGCCGTTATTACGCCCAGAGCTGGTTGTTCTGGGCACTGATTTCTCACCCAAATTGCGTGAAAATGTAATCACGTGTCAGTTCTAGTACAATATATGTATCTAATCAATACCCGTTTATCATCTGCATTTCTTCTTGGTGTAGCAATTTTAATGGCCAGTAGTGTGTGTGCATATCGTTAGCCCACGACTTCCGTCTCGTCAGTATATTAGGGAGCAGCATCGATTAACGACGAGCGTCGGTGTGCCGACCAGACTTACGTGGTTTTTAGGCAGTTTTCCACATCCCCCCTACGTGAATACCGACCTCGGTCCCACGTCTCCCTTGAGTTAGACGATTCTCAAACTTCTACAGAACGTTCTTATACTGTACCATGCGATAACACTACACGCAAACAGATGGAGTTCACAAATCCAGTTCTCCGTGCGTAATGGTCTGGCCACTCTCCAACACTGTCAGTGGCAAACCCGATTATTAACGTGCCAATCCCGTGAAGTTACAGCAAGAAAGGAACGAAAGGATCAAGAGAAGAAAGTTAATTAAAGGCATGTTTACGCTGAGACTGTAACTTCGTCTAATAGTGAAGTTATGAAGAACACAGTTGAGTAGAAAAAGGTGCCGCGAATGGCCACAAGTTTGTCTGACTAGTGAGACAGGGTAATCCGGAAAGTAAGGTTGCGAGAATTTGTTCAAGCACGAAAAATGAATTTATTTTAATAAAATCACGCATTGTAGTATAGGTCTTGCATTATTTTTCCACAATACATTTTGTCATCCTTGGAATTTTTGATTCGTGTGTCATAGACTTCTGCCGCCTTCTTTTTCAGCCAGTTCTTCGATTTTCACCTCGTCGTCGTCGGGAAAGTGTTTTCTACGAAGGTGTTCCTTCAATTCAGTGAACAGATGATAGTCACTAGGTCCATGATAAGGACTCCCGTTGTCACCATCCGGCGACGTTTTTTTGTATGGCTCTGAAAATTTTGGTCACTGTTTGCTGAGTTTTGAATTTTTTGCCCGAAGGAGCACGAGTATGGCGGCACTGCAGTGATAGTCGTTTGCTCTCTGAAGTACGGTGATAATCCCAATTTCACATCTTGTCACTTCAGAGTTGAGAAAAGCCTCGTCTCAAAACGGTCGAGAGATTCGCGAGCGGCACTAACTCTGTTCATTTTGTGTGCTTCGGTAAGCGTCGTGGCATCCAGCACGCGCACACAGCTTCAGATAATTTTGTCGATCTGTTATCATTTCGTGAACAACACTTGGCGAAATGTTTGGGCAAACTGGTTCCAGGTCGTCAGTGAGCAGATGATCTTCAGTTTTCTGCACCACGCCGTCGGTCAAAACAGACGACCTTCCGCTTTGTAACACCTCGGTTCAGTTTACAGTGATAAAAGCTATAGAAAGAATAATTCAAAATTAGGAATAGAATTTTTAGAGGAGAAAATAGTGTAGAATCAGAATTCGGTAATTGCAGATCAAAATTATAGTATATCAGCAAGTAGTTTAACGTCCAAGTAAAGCAAAGTCACGGAAGCTCCGTCATGGAGTAGGCAGTGACGTTAAACTCTTGTGACGAAAAACCTGTAAAAAGGCTTGATCGTCATTATTGCCGCCTTTTTTCCTCGATTGTTTCGTTAAAGGGCCGGGAACCCACGTCAGTCAGCGAGACAATAATTAGATTGGACTTTGTCGTGTTAAGATTCACGATAAACTGTTAGAATATCACGGAGATTAAAAGTGATGTGGTGTACGATCTCTGACTGTTGGTAGCAACGGAGTATTAAGCGGATTGTAGGACTTTAGTGCTAGATTGGAACTTTACTGACATATAGACGACAGAAACTCAAATTATGTGCTGATGCGAGTGAATTCGGAGGTACCGGTATTCAGATATTAACGTGTGGGCTTTTGAAATTCTCGTGTGCCGTTAGTTGCGAATCTGGACGTAGAGCGCGTGCATATCGGCATTTCCGGACTATTTAGATTCCTCCAGGCTAGGACCCTTTTAAATAGGCCATCATCCATCACCATCTTAATCCTTGAATATAGAGTGAAAGTCTAATACAAAAGTGGTGTACTTATGTCATTTACGTAGTACTAATCAGTGAAGGTTTTACGGAACCAAAGCTATTGAGCAGTAAGTCAGCACCATCTAGCGGAAAGCGTAGGCATTAACTGACACGCTAACCGAAGTGAACGTTTACGTGTTTTACGGACTGCTTAATATGAACGTCTGTGACTCTTTGACGTCCTCACTCCTTCCGAAATGGGGCGCAGGCTGTCTTAATCATAAAAGGGGAGAGTTTTAGCCGGGCGAATTACTAGATAAATGCGATATTTACGAGACTAGCAGTAATAGCAAAACACGAGGCCCGCACTTCATCGGAGAGTCGTCGCTGTCACGTCGGGAAGTAAAGCCGGAAAACCTACCGACGATACGTATCTACGAGCAGACGTCGACGTGGAGTACCTAAAAAGGGAACCACGAGAGAGTTTGGGCATGCTTCAGCTTCTCTCTTCGTCGTGAATTTCCGTCCTTCCAAAATCTAAATTCGGTAAGCCTTTCGTCACACGCTGCCTTCACTTTACGACCTCTGCATAAACCGAAACAATTTCGCGATGAATCGGAGCGGCATTCACGCCCTGAGAATTTCCAGCGCGCACTTGGCGGGAGCCAGACTGAGAAGGCCCACTTCTCACAGCCGCCACAACACTAACCGACCAGCTGCTGCTCGCTGAGAATGATCGTGCCTTCCGCTGGCTTCCAGCTACCCCCGCTGACATTGTGTGCTAGAGCTACATGCCACGTAACCTTAGTTTCCGGATAACCCTCGTATAGCGATAAAATTCAACTAACGGAACTCGAAGCATTACGCTATACATTTCTCAAAAGCGTGCTTGGTAGGCCCCAAAACTTATTCTTCTCACATGTGAAGAGTGAATGATTTTTTGTCCCTTAGTCCCCCATTCGGATCTCCGGGCGGGGACTACTCAGCAGGGCCTCGTTATCAGGAGAAACAAAACTGGCGTTCTACGGATCGGAGAGTGGAATGTCAGATCCCTTAATCGGGCAGGTAGGTTAGAAAATTTAAAAAGGGAAATGGACAGGTTGAAGTTAGATATAGTGGGAATTAGTGAAGTTCGGTGGCAGGAGGAACAAGACTTCTGGTCAGGTGACTACAGGGTTATAAATACAAAACCAAATAGAGGCAATGCAGTAGTAGTTTTTGGTTGGTTGGTTTGGGGAAGGAGACCAGACAGCGTGGTCATCGGTCTCATCGGATTAGGGAAGGATTGGGAAGGAAGTCGGCCGTGCCCTTTCAGAGGAACCATCCCGGCATTTGCCTGGAGTGATTTAGGGAAATCACGGAAAACCTAAATCAGGATGGCCGGACGCGGGATTGAACCGTCGTCCTCCCGAATGCGAGTCCAGTGTCTAACCACTGCGCCACCCCGCTCGGTAGTAGTAGTTTTTATAATGATTGAAAATAGCAGTGCGGGTAAGCTACTACAAACAGGATTATTGTGGCCAAGATAGACACGAAGCCCACACCTATTACAGTAGTAAAAGTTTATATGCCAACTAGCTCTGCAGATGATGAAGCAATTGATGAAATGTATGATGAGATAAAAGAAATTATTCAGGTAGTGAAGGGAGACGAAAATTTAATAGTCATGGGTGACTGGAATTCGACAGTAGGAAAAGGAAGAGAAGGAAACGTAGTAGGTGAATATGGATTGGGGCTAAGAAATGCAAGAGGAAGCCGCCTGGTAGAATTTTGCACAGAGCGTAACTTAATCATAGCTAACACTTGGTTCAAGAATCCTGAAGGAAGGTTGTATACATGGAAGAACCCGGGAGATACTCGAAGGTTTCAGATAGATGGTAAAACAGAGATTTAGGAACCAGATTTTAAACTGTAAGACATTTCCAGGGCCAGATGAGACCTGGATAAACTGACAATCAGAGGTAGTACAGAGTTTCAGGGAGAGGATAAGGGAACAATTGTCACGAATGGGGGAAAGAAATACAGTAGAAGAAGAATGGGTAGCTTTGAGCAAAGAAATAGTGAAGGCAGCAGAAGATCAAGTAGGTAAAAAGACGAGGGCTTGTAGAAATCCTTGGGTAACAGAAGAGATATACTGAATTTAATTGATGAAACGAGAAAATACAAAAATGCAGTAAGTGAAGCAGGCAAAAGTGAAAACAAATGTCTCAAAAATGAGATCGACAGGAAGTGCAAAATGGCTAAACAGGGATGGCTAGAGGACAGATGTAAGGATGTAGAGGCTTACCTCACGAGGGGTAAGATAGATACTGCCTACAGGAAAATTAAAGAGACCTTTGGAGAAAGGAGAACCAATTGCACGAATATCAAGAGCTCAGATGGAAACCCAGTTCTAAGCAAAGAAGGGAAAGCAGAAAGGTGGAAGGAGTGTGTAGAGGGTCTGTACAGGGGCGATGTTCTTGACGACAATATTATGGAAATGGAAGAGGAGGTAGATGAAGATGAAATGGGAGATATGATATTGCGTGAAGAGTTTGACAGATCACTGAAAGATCTAAGTCGAAACAAGGCCCCGGGGGTAGACAACATTCGATTGGAGCTGCTGACGGCCTTGGGAGAGCCAGTCCTCACAAAACTCTACCATCTGGTGAGCAAGATGTATGAGACAGACGAAATAGCCTCAGACTTCAAGAAGAATATAATAATTCCAATCCCAAAAAAAGCAGGTGCTGACAGATGTGAAAATTATCGAACTATCAGTTTAATAAGTTACGGTTGCAAAATACTAACGCGAATTCTGTACAGATGAATGGAAAAACTAGTAGAAGCCGACCTCGGGGAAGATCAGTTTGGATTCCGTAGAAATGTTGGAGCACGTGAGGCAATTCTGACCCTACGACTTATCTTAGAAGAAAGATTAAGGGAGGGCAAACCTACGTTTCTAGCATTTGTAGACTTAGAGAAAGCTTTTGACAATGTTGACTGGAATACTCTTTCATTTTCTGAAGGTGGCAGGGGTAAAATACAGGGAGCGAAAGGCTATTTACAAGTTGTACAGAAACCAGATGGCATTTATAAGAGTCGAGGGACATGAAAGGGACGCAGTGGTTGGGAAGGGAGTGAGACAGGGTTGTAGCCTCTCCCCAATGTTATTCAATCTGTATATTGAGCAACCAGTAAAGGAAACAAAAGAAAAATTCGGAGTAGGTATTAAAGTCCATGGAGAAGAAATAAAAACTTTGAGGTTCGCCAGTGATATTGTAATTCTGTCAGAGACAGCAAAGGACTTAGTAGAGCAGTTGAACGGAATGGACAGTGTCTTGAAAGGAGGATGTAAGATGAACATCAACAAAAGCAAAACGAGGATAATGGAATGTAGTCGAATTCATTCGGGTGATGCTGAGGGAATTAGATTAGGAAATGAGACACTTAAAGTAGTAAAGAAGTTTTGCTATTTGGGGAGCAAAATAACTGATTATGGTCGCAGTAGAGAGAATATAAAATGTAGACTGGCAATGGCAAGGAAATCGTTCCTGAAGAAGATAAATTTGTTAACATCGAGTATAGATGTAAGAGTTAGGAAATCTTTTCTGAAAGTATTTGTATGGGGTGTAGCCATGCATGGAAGTGAAACGTGGACGATAAATAGTTTAGACAAAAAGAGAATAGAAGCTTTCGAAATGTGGTGCTACAGAAGAATGCTGAAGATTATATGTGTAGATCACATAACTAATGAGGAGGTATTGGATGGATTTGGGGAGAAGAGCAGTTTGTGGCACAACTTGACTAGAAGAAGGGATCGGTTGGTAGGAGATGTTCTGAGGCATCAAGGGATCACCAATTTAGTACTGGATGGCAGCGTGGAGGGTAAAAATCGTAGAGGAAGACTAAGAGATGAATACACTAAACTGATTCAGAAGGATGTAGGCTGCAGTAGGTACTGGGAAATGAAGAATCTTGCACAGGATAGAGTAGCATGGAGAGCTGCGTCAAACCATTCTCAGGACTGAAGACCACAACAACCACCACCACTGATATACAGCAGGAGTTTGGAACACATACAGGGTGTTACAAAAAGGTACGCCCAAACTTTCAGGAAACATTTCTCACACACAAAAAAAGAAAGGATGTTATGCGGACATGTGTCCAGAAACGCTTAATTTCCATGTTAGAGCTCATTTTAGTTTCGTCAGTATGTTCTTCCACCTACGCTCAATGGAGCACGTTATCACGATTTCATACGGGATACTCTACCTGTGCTGCTAGAACATGTGCCTTTACAAGTACGACACAACATGTGGTTCGTGCACGATGGAGCTCCTGCACATTTCAGTCGAAGTGTTCGTACGCTTCTCAACAGAAGATTCGGTGACCGATGGATTGGTAGAGGCAGACCAATTCCGTGGCCTCCACGCTCTCCTGACCTCAACCCTTTTGACTTTCATTTATGGGGCCATTTGAAAGCTCTTGTCTACGCAACCTCGGTACCAAATGTAGAGACTCTTCGTGCTCGTATTGTGGACGCCTGTGATACAATACGCCATTCTCCAGGGCTGATCAGCGCATCAGGGATTCCGTGCGACGGAGGGTGGATGCATGTATCCTCGCTAACGGAGGACATTTTGAACATTTGCTGTAACAAAGTGTTTGAAGTCACGCTGGTACATTCTGTTGCTTTGTGTTTCCATTCCATGATTAATGTGATTTGAAGAGACGTAATAAAATGAGCTCTAACATGGAAAGTAAGCGTTTCCGGACACATGTCCACATAACATATTTTCTTTCTTTGTATGTGAGGAATGTTTGCTGAAAGTTTGGCCGTACCATTTTGTAACACCCTGTATTGTGTTCGAACGTTACGAATTATCTCGAACAGATCTGTCTATTTACATGCAACCAATACGGATTTAGCAAAGATTATTCTTGTAAAACACAACTAGCTGCGTACTAACACTAAGTGGTGAGTGTTATTGACAAAGATTTAAAAGTTCTTCCGTATTTCTAGATTTCCACAAGGCTTTTGGCACTGTACCTCACAAGCGGCTCGTAGTCAAATTGCGTGCTTATGGAATATCGTCTCAGTTATGTGACTGGATTCGTGATTTCCTGTCAGAGAGGTCACAGTTCGTAGTAATTGACGGAAAGTCATCGAGTAAAACAGAAGTGATTTCTGGCGTTTCCCAAGATACTGTTACAGGCCCTCTGCTATTCCTTACCTATATACACGATTTAGGAGACAATCTGCGCAGCCGTCTTAGGGTGTTTGCAGATGATGCTGTCGTCTATCGACTAGTAAAGCCATCACAAGATCAAAAAAAATTGCAAGACAATTTAGGAAAGAGACATCTGTGGTGCGAAAATTATCAGTTGACCCTAAATAACGAAGTCTGTGAGCTCATCTACATGAGTGCTAAAAGGATGCCGTTAAACTTCGGTTACACGATACATCAGTCAAACCTAAAGGCCATAAATTCAGCTAAATACCTAGGAATTACTATTACGACCAACTTAAATTGGATGGAACCCACAGAAATGTTGTGTGGAAGGCTAACTAAAGATTTTTACCGCAAGACTCTGGGAATGTAACAGATCTAGTAAGGAGACTGCCTACACTACGCTGGCCCATCCTCTTTTAGAGTACTGTTGCGCAGTGTGGGATGCTTACTGGATAGCATTGACGGAATACATCGAGGATGTTCGAAGAAGCGCAGCACATTTTGTATTATCGCTAAATAGGGGAGAGTGTGTCACTCGGATGATACACCATTTGGCATGGACATTGTAGCGTTGCTCTTGGGGGACGAAAATAAAAAGAATTGTTACTTTTTTTTAAATGTCGAAAAAGTGAACATTTTGGTGGGCCACTTGGCGACAGAATCAGGGATTGATTACACTATTATAATGACATACGTTGAGCATTAAATACCTGAATAAGAGCAGCATATTGAGATATATTCATTCATTCATTTCATTGTTGCCCTTATGGACAGTGTTTGAACTCGAAAATCACATGATTGACACAATTTTCACTTCTTTCCTTTCTTCCTCTTCTCTTCCCAAAATCTCTTCATCCTTTGGCTGTACTCCTGTTTCCTTTGCTCTGTCCATAATGTTCCTTTCTTCTTTCTCTCCTTTACAATAAATTATGCACTCCTAACTTTGTTTCTGAAGTATTTCCTGTCTCCTATCATTTGCCTGTTGATCCCTATATGCCTTAAGTCTTCGTCTATTTCATGATACCAATTTGTTTTCTTGCTTGAGCTGTTTACTACATCAAAAATTTTCTTTGTAAGTCGGTTGTTGTCCATTCTCTGTATGTGCCCATAGAAAGTTAATCTGCGTTTTCTGATCGCGTCTGTTAGTCTGTCAGTGTGCTGGTACAGCTCTTTGGTAGGTCGCTCCATCCATATGCCATCTCTGTGAATTGGTCCAAATATTTTTCTGAGAATTTTACGTTCTATTTTTTCTGTGTCTATGATGCCTGATGCTCCAATTGTGGTTGTTTCTGACGCGTACAATGCTTCTGGTAATACAACTGTTTTGTAGTGCCTAAGTTTGGCCTGCCTCGATATGCTTTTCTTATTATAATGTGACCATGTGAGTTTGTATGCCTTCTGGAGTTTCTTCGTTCGTTCCATGTTAGCCGCCGTGTTTGATCCTCCCATTTGTATGTACTCCCCTATATATATATATATATATATATATATATATATATATATATATATATATATATATATATTTGAGATCGTTCGGAAGAAACATTATCATTTCTGTGCATTTTTATAGTCGCGATGTAGTCATACCCGTATCAACACTAAGGGACCAGAAGGTTTATAGACTTTAAAAGAAATGCAACACTACACAATTAAAAAAAAATTGGTTCAGAAATAATAGGAAAACGATAATGTTCCTTCCGCCTCATGCTGCGTTCGGCCCATCGGCGTGATCGTAATTTCTGGTGATGAACTAACACAAAATAATTAACAGTCAAGTAAATGAGGAGATGGAAATCATCAAGGTTAATCTACTAAAATAAGCACACGTATCTTTAACACAAGTTTTTTTTAATGCTACGTACCTTTTCATATTAAATTACAATAGATGACCATTGTGGTTAAATAGTTTATACATAAGTCAAAATGTCCTCTTGCTGTTGTCTGTTCGTAATCAGTTACAAGAAACTACATGTTTTCTGATTGTAAAAAATAACAGTTAGCATATTCACTCAATATTTTCACATAAAATATAAAACACAGTTGCGGAACGCAGCAAGTCCGCGTCCGCCTTTCATAGAACACAAACAGCAACAGGTGAGGCGCGAAAAGCCTCATTTGTCTTGAAACAACGAAATTCTTTTTTATACCATTAATCGATACATGTACATGGAGATTTACAGGCACCGCGCAAGAACGGCAAAGATAAAGAATAATAGACTCTGTCGCTGCTATGCGATGGTTCATTTCTTTTACTTTACAATTGTTCGATAACTTTCGGCCATCAGGCATTTACTATTGAGCGTATCTTAATGTTTGTGAGGCGAAAATTACTAATATTACTCTGCCTCCCATGAGGAGGGAAGGGATACCGAAGGTATTACTTTCATCCTCATGCCCGTTGGAATATTTGTAATTTTCGAGTGTAACATACGGGTTATTAAAAGTTTCATTTCACATTCATTCCATAATAAAAGAATTCACGTTTCAATTTGTAATTACTGACGGTGGATCATTGTGAATTTGTTCTGTGTTTCTGTCAGTGTTTGTATGGATTCAGTCTTTCTTGATGCGGGCCGTGGTTGCGCAGTTGGTCGATTATGTCTTTTGCTTCGACATCGAAGGGGATTTTTTTGATAACTGCACTTTGCGAGACCTTAGCATGGGCTGCCTTGGTCCGCTGATTTTCTGGGGGCGCACTGTTACATCTACATACATACTCCGCAATCCACCACACGGTGCGTAACGGAGGGTACTTCGTACCACAACTAGCATCTTCTCTCCCTGTTCCACTCCCAAACAGAACGAGGGAAAAATGATTGCCTATATGCCTCTGTATGAGCCCTAGCTCTCTCTTATCTTTGTGGTCTTTCCGCGAAATGTAAGTTGGCGACAGTAAAATTGTACTGCAGTGTGCCTCAAATGCTGGTTCTCCAAATTTCCTCAGTAGCGATTCACGAAAAGAACGCCTCCTTTCCTCTAGAGACTCCCAGCTGAGTTTCTGAAGCATTTCCGTAACACTCGAGTGATCATCAAACCTATACCAGTAATAAATGTAGCAGCCCGCCTCTGAAATGCTTCTATGTCCTCCCTCAATCCGACCTGATAGGGATCCCAAACGCTCGAGCAGTACTCAAGAATAGGTCGTATTAGTGTTTTATAAGCGGTCTCCTTTACAGATGAACCACATCTTCCCAAAATTCTACCAATGAACCGAAGACAACTATCCACCTTCCCCACAACTGCCATTACATGCTTGTCCCACTTCATATCGCTCTGCAATGTTACGCCCAAATATTTAATCGACGTGACTGTGTCAAGCGCTACACTACTAATGGACTATTCAAACACTATGGGATTCTTTTCCCCCTTCATCTGCATTAATTTACATTTATCTATATTTAAGAGTTAGCTACCATTCTTTACACGAATCACAAATCCTGTCCAAGTCATTTTGTATCCTCCTACAGTCACTCAACGACATCTTCCCGTACACCACGGCTTCATCAGCAAACAGCCGCACATTGCTGGCCACCCTATCCAAAAGATCATTTGTTGTTGTTGTTGTTGTTGTTGTTGTTGTTGTTATTATGGTGGTGGTCTTCAGTCCTGAGACTGGTTTGATGCAGCTCTCCATGCTACTCTATCCTGTGCAAGCTTCATCATCTCCCAGTACCTACTGCAACCTACATGCTTCTGTTTCTGCTTAGTGTATTCATCTCTTGGTCTCCCTCTACGATTTTTACCCTCCACGCTGCCCTCCAATACCAAATTGGTGATCCCTTGATGCCTCAGAACATGTCCTACCAACCGGTCCCTTCTTCTAGTCAAGTTGTGCGACAAACTCCTGTTCTCCCCAATTCTATTCAATACCTCCTCATTAGTTATGTGATCTACCCACCTAATCTTCAGCATTCTTCTGTAGCACCACATTTCGAAAGCTTCTATTCTATTCATGTCCAAACTATTTATCGTCCACGTTTCACTTCCATACATGGCTACACTCCATACAAATACTTTCAGAAACGACTTCCTGACGCTTAAATCTATACTCGATGTTAACAAACTTCTCTTCTTCAGAAACGCTTTCCTTGCCATTGCCAGTCTACATTTTATATCCTCTCTACTTCGACCATCATCAGCTATTTTGCTCCCCAAATAGGAAAACCCCTTTACTACTTTGTTAATTTCCTGCTCTAATTCCGTCAGCATCACCCGACTTAATTCGACTACATTCCATTATCCTCATTTTGCTTTTGTTGATGTTCATCTTACATCCTCCTTCCAAGACACTGTCCATTCCGTTCAGCTGCTCTTCCAGGTCCTTTGCTGTCTATGACAGAATTACAATGTCATCGGTGAACCTCAAAGTTTTTATTTCTTCTCCATGGATTTTAATACCTACTCCGAATCTTTCTTTTGTTTCCTTCACTGCTTGCTCAATATACAGATTGAATAACATCGGGGAGAGGCTACAACCCTGTCTCATTCCCTTCCCAACCACTGCTTCCCTTTCATGCCCCTCGACTCTTGTAACTGCCATCTGGTTTCTGTACAAATTGTCAATAGCCTTTCGCTCCGTATATTTTGTGTATCTGCTTCAATTCTTGTAAGGGAGTTGGGAACTTTATAGCTCAACAGATTAAAAGATAATCAGCAGGTTGATACTAAAGTTCTTTGTTCACTGCCTCGTAATACATCGCACCAGGGAAAATGCAGCCCCACTGTGAATGCTGTTCTCGAACACGGGATGAGTTGGTTGGCATTGGCAACCACCTGGAGATCCCCCTGACTACGTCAAACAGTTGACAGCTGCTGCGACTCGGTGTGCTGGAAGAGCTCCCGAGAGTCGTGTACCAGAGGTACCTCGAGTACTGTGCTCGCCTGCGGATCCTGCCCCCTCTGCAGGGAGCGCGGGACCTGTCCTTGCTCGTCTACTGAGCTGCGAGTCGTGTGTCAGCGGTAGACGGGGGCGTCCTGTACAGGGTGGGCGGGCACCAGGGAGGAGTCAGGGTGTTGACCCACTACACCTGCTTTGGGGAAAACTGTTCTGTCTGTTGTCAGGAGTAGTGGTCTGTTAATAGGCAGCAGTTTAAACGTATGGCAAATGATGGCACCCGTTAGGAAAACGGCAGCGAGGGATAGGAAAAGACAGCAGGTGCACTCGGTGAGAATGCCTGGGAGGCGTCATTCGACATGTAGAAGAGGCTATTCCAGCAACCATGGGGTGCAGCCAGCTGCAGATTGTGGCACACGCTGGAGCAAACGATGCCACCGTCTGGGCTCCGATGTCATTCTCGGGTCATTCCAGCGACTGAGAGAGGAGGTCGAGAAGACGAGCCTCGCCGTGGTGTTTCGACGAAGGTCGCAGTTTGCAGAATCGTACCCAGAGCTGATTGTGGCCCTTCGGTTACGAGTCAAGTGGAAGGGCCGAGCCAGAGACTTCTAAGGTTCCGTGACAAGCTAGGCCGCTACTTCGTGGACTTGCCCCGTGGGGTTGAGAATTGTAGGGTACCCATTAACAGGTCAGGCGTGCACTGCAAGTCACAGGCTGCTGCTCAGGTAGCTGACTGTGTGTGGGGTGCGCACGAGGGTTTTTTAGATTAGGCGACTCTCCGTCCAGTCCAGATGATGATGATGGCTGTACGAAACCTGGAACAATTGGTGTAAGGTCGAAAGAAATGCCTCCCGCAGGCGAGAGTATCAAAATACTAATGGTAAACTGTTGAAGCATTTCAACAAAGTGCCAGAGTTTGAAGCGCCCATTAAAAGCAGTGAAGCTCGTGTAATAGTAGGTACAGAAAGCTGGTTGAAACTAGGAATTGATAGCAGTAATTTTGTTTGGGAAAATTTAAGTGTATATCAAAAAGACAGGCAAATGGGAAATGGAGGGGGGTGTATTTATCAGAGTTGACAAAAACTGAAATCCACAAAGGTAGAAATTGAAGCTGCATGTGAGATTGTTTGGGCAAGACTCAGTACCAGGGTTGAGCATAAAATAAGTGAATCCTTCTATTGCCCACGAGACTCATTTCCTGGCGTAACTGAAAACTTCAGAAACAACCTCAGTTCACTTGTACGTAAGTTCCCCAATCATATTGTGATCATCAGTGGAGACTTTAATCTACCAATAATTAATTGGAAAAATTACAATTTTGTTAGTTGTGGATGTGATAAGACATCCTGTGAAACTTGATTAAATACCTTCTCTGAAAACTACCTAGAACAGATGGATGATGGAAATATATTGGACCTAATGGCAACAAATAGACCTGTCCCCTTTGAGGATGTCCACAACGAAACTGGTATCAGTGACCGTGATGCGGTTGTGGCGACAATGATTATGAAGTACAAAGCCACCTGAAACAAGCAAAAAGATATATACGTAAAGTAAACTAGATAAAAAATCAGTAGTGTCACATCTCAGTGAGGAACTCGAAAGTACCAGCACAGGTCAGGTGCGTGTAGAGGAACTCTGGCTCAAGTTTAAAACAATATTTGCACACGCGCTGGATAGACATGTACCTAGTAGGACAGTTCGTAATGGAATGGAACCTCCATAGTATACAGTCACTGTAAAGAAACTTCTGAAGAAGGAGAGATGACTGCATAATAGGTGTAAAACAAAGTGTAGGGCTATAGATAGAGAGATGCCGAATGTAACGCATTTGGCTGTCGAGGGAGCAATGCGTGATGCCTTCAGTGACTACTGTAGCAGAATTTTGTCAAATGACATTTCACAAAATCCAAAGAAATTCTGGTCATACGTATAGGCTGTTAGTGGCACCAAAGTTAGTGTCCAGTCCCTAAGGAATGAGACAGGAGCTGAAATTGAGGGTAGTAAAGCAAAAGGTGAAATGCTGAACTCTGTTTTCAAATGTTTCTTTACAAAGGAAAACCCAGGGAACTGCCCCAGTTTAATCGTCGTACAACCAAAAAGATAAATGAAGTAAGTATTAGTGTCAGTGGTGTTGAGAAACAACTAAAATCATTAAAGTTGAACAAAGCTCCAAACCTCATTGGAATCCCTGTCAGATTCTATACTGAATTTACGTCTGAGTTAGCCCCTCCTCTCACAATAATCTGGTGTAGATCCCTTGAAGACGAAACCTTGTCCAGTTCTTGGAAAAAGGCACAGGTCACACCCGTATACAAGAAGGGAAATAGAAGTGATTCACAAAACTACCATCCAATATCCAGTTTGTGTTGTCTGCAGCACCACACTCACGGTGAATCTTGTAAATGCCCGCTTTCTTCAGTTGAGGCTCTTCACTGGTAGACAGAAGAGAATTTTGATTTTAGTTTTCCTAATCTGAAATATCTTGGCAAATGAAATGAAATAACCAACTTCGTCATTTACTGGACATTCATTTATTCCAAATAACATTTAGTTAATGAATAATAAATGTGAAATAATTAAACAAAAACATAAATGTAGTAATAATAATAATATAATAATAATAATAATGTATTCACTAATTCACTGAAGACTGCATATCGCATACTCCTATATACAAAATGTAAGGTTGGTACATTAGAAAAAATACACATACACATTTCCCACATTGCTGTGGATCACTAGCATTAGAGGTATTTTGTTTTTGTTGCAGCCTGTGGCTGTGCACGTTCTCGCTGGCAGTCTCCCTGGGTGCGGCGCTGCTTTTGCCAATCTCCATCCTGAGCAACGAGATCCTCGCGCTGTACCCCAGCAGCTACTACGTCCAGTGGCTCAACCACTCACTCGTCCAAGGTGAGTGCCTACCACCTCGCATTGTCTGCAACCAACATCCTTCATCGCGCCAGTCTGCTTGCTAGTTCCCAAACATTTTTGCTTCCCAGTGCCCTTAATGCATCTAAGTTTTTCGTGCCACCCCACAGTGACCACTGATCTGTCCGATGCTGTCGAAGTGGGCCGTTGGTGCAGTTAGGTTACTTACCAGTATAAAAATGAATGAAACACAGATTGTAAATTCGTGCACATTTTACTCAACAGGTATATCACTGACATAACTAAGTGGCACGGGTGAGTGTGCTGTAGACCATACAGCTTCTAAAATCCATTCGAGATACCGAATTACATTCGAGTTCAGAATTTATGAGGACGGTTTCCCTGCTTTATTTCTCTGTAAAATAAACTATGCCCACGGTGTGTGAGGGCTCGCAAGTTGGACCGGTACGTGTTGACAATGCTCACACCGGCTTACGGTGCATTCCGCAAAATCTTACCAGATGCTGCCAGTTAGGATGAAGTTACCACTACAAAATTTGTCCATCTGTGATTTGCCCTGTAGCATTCATTTTTTGCAGCAAAACGACTATCTTGCGTTGATAGCTGTTAGGAATTAACCTGTGTTCACGGGGAAAGCTGTAAGAGTATTCAAATGGAGATAAGGCCTGGGCCTGTCATTCGACCCCTGAGACAAAACGTCGGAGCTCGGTGTGGAAGGAACGTTGCAAAAGTGCTCCAAAAAAAGACGGAGGTCACGTACTTGGCAGGGGAAGTTACGGGTACCATCTTTTCGGAATAATCAAGCGAGGTGGCGCAGTGGTTAGAAACTGGACTCGCATTCGGGAGGACGACGGTTCAATCCCGCGTCCGGCCATCCTGATTTAGGTTTTCCGTGATTTCCCTATATCGCTCCAGGCAAATGCCGGGATGGTTCCTTTCAAAGGGCACGGCCGACTTCCTCCCCCTTCCTTCCCTAATCCGATGAGACCGATGACCTCGCTGTCTGGTCTCCTTCCCCAAACCAACCAACCAACAATCTTTTCGGAATGTCTGGAGGTGTTAATCTGTGAACTGCCAAGTCCCGGACCTTTTTCTCGCAAAGTTCTCTTCCTTCTCAACAATGCTCGGTCCCGTGGAGCCTGAATGACTCAGAGGATTCAGTGGGAAGTGTTCCTCCATCTACCATATTTACTAGATCTTGCTTCAAGTGATTTTCACATTGCCGCAACGCAGAAGTCAACTAGCAGGTAAGCATTTTAATGCCAATGACGAAGTCACGTTGACAGTGAACAGTTGGTTACGAGCTCAGGAACCGCCCTGATGTAACAACTTTCTCACATTACCAGTAATGCTTGGAATAACATGGTGACTCTATAGAAAGTGTTGTACAATGTCCATAAAATTATTTTAGTCTGACAAATTGTATGTAATGTTTCTTTATGAAATATGGAAACTTTGTATTGGAGGTCCCTTGTATATTTCGAAATGCATGGCCATCCAGTTCCAGTAGCAGATTGACCATATAACAACTTGTAGGGGTGACAAAAATTTCATTTTCATATAATTATTAATTCAATTTAAAATACTGTCATAATCTTTTATCGACAACTATCCAGCTCATCCGTAAAAATAACACTTGTGCCACCTTCTCTACTGCCACCAGTAAACCTGTTAACCAGATGCCTTCTAGCACTCCTACGATTACCCACTATCACCCTGGCCTCGAAAAGCTCAACCACATCCTTCACTTGTGCTTAGACTACCTCTTGCCATGCTGTGGGATGAAGAATATCCTGCCGACATCACCATCGAAGGGGTGTTCTGCCACCCACCCCATCTGCAGAATATCCTTGTCACTCATTACTCCAGTCCTATACGCCCAATGGGTCATTCCCACGCAGTCGACCCGGGTGCGAGACCTGCCCTGTTCACCCACCCGCTTTTCTTCCCCATTCAGATCATGGGCTGCCTTCTCCCACCACTCTTCCTACAGCCATACTTCATGTGGGTGCTCTCTCTCTCTCTCTCTCTCTCTCTCTCTCTCTCTCTCTCTCTCTCTCTCTCTCTCTCCCTCCCCCCCCCTCTCTCTCACCCTCCCTCCCTCCCCCCCCAACGTCCTCCCCCCCGTCCCGTCTCCCTCCCCCCCCCGTCCCGTCTCCCTCCCTCCCTCCCTCCGCCCCCCCGTCCCGTCTCCCTCCCTCCCTCCCTCCGCCCCCCCGTCCCGTCTCCCTCCCTCCCTCCCTCCCTCCGCCCCCCCCGTCCCGTCTCCCTCCCTCCCTCCCTCCGCCCCCCCCGTCCCGTCTCCCTCCCTCCCTCCCTCCGCCCCCCCGTCCCGTCTCCCTCCCTCCCTCCGCCCCCCCGTCCCGTCTCCCTCCCTCCCACCCCCCCGTTCCCGTCTCCCTCCCCCCCTCCGCCCCCCGTCCTGTCTCCCTCCCTCCCTCCGCCCCCCGTCCCGTCTCCCTCCCTCCCTCCGCCCCCCGTCCCGTCTCCCTCCCTCCCTCCGCCCCCCCCGTCCCGTCTCCCTCCCTCCCTCCGCCCCCCCCGTCCCGTCTCCCTCCCTCCCTCCGCCCCCCCCGTCCCGTCTCCCTCCCTCCCTCCGCCCCCCCCGTCCCGTCTCCCTCCCTCCCTCCGCCCCCCCCCGTCCCGTCTCCCTCCCTCCCTCCGCCCCCCCGTCCCGTCTCCCTCCCTCCCTCCGCCCCCCCGTCCCGTCTCCCTCCCTCCCTCCGCCCCCCCGTCCCGTCTCCCTCCCTCCCTCCGCCCCACCGTCCCGTCTCCCTCCCTCCCTCCGCCCCCCCCGTCCCGTCTCCCTCCCTCCCTCCGCCCCCCCGTCCCGTCTCCCTCCCTCCCTCCGCCCCCCCGTCCCGTCTCCCTCCCTCCCTCCCTCCGCCCCCCCGTCCCGTCTCCCTCCCTCCCTCCCTCCGCCCCCCCCGTCCCGTCTCCCTCCCTCCCTCCCTCCGCCCCCCCCGTCCCGTCTCCCTCCCTCCCTCCCTCCGCCCCCCCGTCCCGTCTCCCTCCCTCCCTCCCTCCCTCCGCCCCCCCGTCCCGTCTCCCTCCCTCCCTCCCTCCCTCCGCCCCCCCGTCCCGTCTCCCTCCCTCCCTCCCTCCCTCCGCCCCCCCGTCCCGTCTCCCTCCCTCCCTCCCTCCCTCCGCCCCCCCGTCCCGTCTCCCTCCCTCCCTCCCTCCGCCCCCCCGTCCCGTCTCCCTCCCTCCCTCCCTCCGCCCCCCGTCCCGTCTCCCTCCCTCCCTCCCTCCGCCCCCCCCGTCCCGTCTCCCTCCCTCCCTCCCTCTGCCCCCCCCGTCCAGTCTCCCTCCCTCCCTCCCTCTGCCCCCCCCGTCCCGTCTCCCTCCCTCCCTCCCTCTGCCCCCCCCCCGTCCCGTCTCCCTCCCTCCCTCCGCCCCCCCGTCCCGTCTCCCTCCCTCCCTCCGCCCCCCCGTCCCGTCTCCCTCCCTCCCTCCGCCCCCCCCGTCCCGTCTCCCTCCCTCCCTCCGCCCCCCCCGTCCCGTCTCCCTCCCTCCCTCCGCCCCCCCCGTCCCGTCTCCCTCCCTCCCTCCGCCCCCCCCCGTCCCGTCCCCTCCCCCCCCCCGTCCTCTCTCTCTATCTTCTCGGCCCCCCCCCCGTCCTCTCTCTCTCTCTCTTCTCGGCCCCCCCCCCACGTCTGTCCTCTCTCGCTTTTGTGCTGTACATGTCCCTTCACTTTCCACTTGACTGTCACATCGGAAACAGTGGACCTAGAGATGTTTAGGAATGTGGAAATGTCACGTACAGATGTATGACACAAGTGACAGCCAATCGCTTGGCCACGTTCGAAGTCTGTGAGTTCTGCGGAGTGCCCCATTCTGCTCTCTCACATTGTCTAATGACTACTGAGGTTGCTGATAAGGAGTACCTGGCTGTAAGTGAGAGCACAATGCACCTAATATGAAAAACGTGTGTTTTTGGGGGTGTCTGGATACTTTTGATCATATAGTGTATATAGTCTCTGTTAGCCTTGTTTCAGCACAGACATAGTTTTATGTTGAGCTACTTTGCTAGTCATTGTGCATGTGTTATTAAGAGAGTAGTGAGTTGTCATTTACCAATTGAGAAATCTGCTTGTTGCATAATATTATCTTCCAATTTAATAAGTATGTTTCAAATAAACAAGTGAATAATTTGTGGTGCTGATGACGCTCAGAATTTTCTCTTTTGCATATAATACTAAAAATCGTGAAAATGTACGCAGCAGTGCTAGTATTACTAATCAAACTGCCCTCAATAAGGATTAACTGTTCCTCTTGACTTACTCTGTGCCATCTAAGCTCTTCAATACTGTGAATGTATTACTTGTTTTGGTAATAATTAATGCACATATTAATTTAAAACACTTCTCACTTCAAACTGTTAGATTTCTGTAATGTGTTTCTAAATTTCTTTGAACAGGGATGTGGTGTAACATCTTCCTCTTTTCCAACCTCTCACTGTTTGCGTTCCTGCCGTTTGCCTATCTCTTCACCGAGTCAGAAGGATTTCCCGGCTGCCGTAAGGTTAGTATTACTACGAGTGATGTGTGTGTTACCGTTGTGTGGTAAATGTAGCTAAGACATATTCAAACAGCTCTCTCTCTCATACAGACAACCAGCAATCAAATTTATAAAGTGACTAAGTTTATTGCAAAAAGAGTATACAAATGTAATTGTGGAAAGACATAATAGAACACAATTTATTTGTTGTTGTGCTTTGGAGGTTATGTGTGTTAGAAACTGAAAATTATAAACTAATATCAGTATTGTAAAAATTAATGAAGAGGTTTATTATTGCAACCGTGCATATGGAGTACCTGGAATGATTACATTTACAGATCAATAGCACGAGCAGTTCCAAGGTACCGGGTATCGTCCCGAGCTGAAGTACACGGCTTAGCCTCGGTGGGCAGCAATGCAGTCATTCACTCCGGCATCCAGTCTGTCGTGCACGTGGCAAATACTGTTCCGGGATACATTGTACCACGCCCGTTCGTATTTTCGCAAGAGTTGTCGGTCGTCGAGTCGCACGAGTCACTTCTCATCCGATCGTATCCCGCGTGTGCTCGAATGGAGGCGAGTCTGGACATCGTGCTGGCTGGGGAAGGTGCCGCGTGTCGTGCAGAGCACATTGAGTTTTGTGGGCAGTATGTTGCAACAGAACGTCACCTTCCTGTCGGAAGAATAGAAAAAAGACGTGTCTGACGACATTCTACACGTAAAGAGTGCCGGTTTGCGTCCCCTCTAGAAATGCTAGAGGTGAACGAGAGTCGTAACTCGTCTCGCCCCAGACCGTAATGCCTGTGACGGGGCGCGTGTGTTCGAAACGAATGCACTCTACGAGAAAGTGGTTAGCGGGCCCGTGTCGTACGTGCAGACGACCGTGTCTCGCACGCAGACAGGATGTCTTTCGTCACTGAAGACTGTGGTGCACTGTTACATCTTCAAAGTGTTCTCTGATGGCGCCAGCCGTGCGTGTCGATGCTGTAACCTGAGTGGAAGAGGCTAGAGGTATGTGTGCCCACAGTCTCACTGCTAATAACCGGTTCTAACAGATCGTGTTGACACATCTGGGCTCACAAACAGTCTTATCTGTGCTGTGCTAGCTGTACAATCTGCCATTGCTGCCCAACTAGTGTGGCAGTTTCCGAGAGGACTGTCTTGCTAGTTGGAAGGCCACAATATGACCCTTTCCAAACGAGTTCATTTCACTGTAGGAAGCACTAGTGCGTCTTTGTGGCACAGTTGCCTGCTGGCTTCACATGTTTGCACTGCACTGAGCTTTTTAGCTGTCAGCATTCCGTATTAAAGGGTGGACGCAGATGGCTCTCTACTAGCTGTGTCTCTATGCTATCCGTGGCGGACGATGTTAAAATCGTTATCAGTACATTTACTATTCCCTCACTCGTGTATTCTGCGATTGGGTCAAAATTGACATCAGCTTTCCAGGTGTACTAATTTTTTATCCGGCAGTGTGTATATGATTTATTGTGTTCTGTCAGTCCCATGGTTATGATTGAGACTTATTTTTGGTGATGGAATCCAAAGCAGGGGAAGCAAGATCTTCATAGAAGGGCAGAAGGGCGTTGCCTTCACATTTCCTCCGGTATATGAAGGGGGGGGGAGGGGGGGGGGGAGAGAGAGAGAGAGAGAGAGAGAGAGAGAGAGAGAGAGAGAGAGAGAGAGAGAGAGAGAGAGAGCTCCGTGAGGCCTGATGTATATGTTAGCTGTGAGGTAATGTGATAAATTTTGTATCACTGAGACAAAGAAATTGTAGAAAGTTGCGTGTATGTTTTGGGGTTTTCAGTTGCCTTACAAAGGTATTTCCATCTGATAAAATAAGCACACATACTTATGTTATGCTTCAATTCCATTGAATGACTGACTGAGTCATTCATTTGCTCATTTCATTCAGCCTGCACAATCAAATATATATTCTGCCTGTCAATTATCAGTTGTTAATCAGCCACAGCTATGAAAAGTTGTTGAAGCATAATTCCATTTATTAATTAAGTTTGTAAACTTTTTCCATAAACTTTTAATTTTATTACATTACTACTGACCAGATTTGTAGATGGAGATATTGTGCAACTGTTCATGCGGACTATTGCAATTACCGAGTTTAAAGACTGCTTATTTATTTATCTGGTGTTTTGTTAATATTAGTGTATTTATATGGAAAGTTCACATAATGACTGTAAAGGTAACAAATACTTTCCCCATAAATTATGTTTTGTTTACCTGTCTCGCAGTGGCAGTGTGTTTGCTTATTTTTGTGTCCGTCGTAGGGTATCATGGCGAGGGTGCACGAGACATTTGTGATTCTCGTGCTCCTGGGCGTGACCGTGTTGGGCATGACGTACGTCATCGCTTCTTTCTTCGAGGACCAACATTCCACCATCATGGTTATGTTCAGTAAGTACTACTCGAGCACTGCAGTTACTCGGAAGCGTTCGGGAAAGAGAATCACAATTCAAAAAGTGTACTGTACAAATGCTCTTAAACATTTTAAAATATTGAAATAGATCAAAAGCACAGCAAAAGGCAAAGTTAAATTATGTCGACAGATTCGAGCAGTCTGCAGTTAACAAAAATTTTCTGTGAGAGTGGTGACTTTTGCTGTGTAGGCCAAACTGAGAAAATATGAGGGGTATTCGGAAATGATTTACAGTCGTTTTACAAATACTGCTCACACTGTGGACACTTCCTCTCGCAGGATGACAAACTGATTCTGGTAACTGCCAATGCTATGTGGCATTTGTGAATAGTGTATCTTGTGAAAGGAAACTTTTGTTTGTTGTTAACTGGAAAAGAGTAGAAACGACAGGTATTCATAAATATTTAACTATAGTGTGTGTCAGAGAAGTTCCTGCCCCAAAGGCTTATTACAACTGACTCGACCAGTTTGCTACTCGAAGGGAATTTACACACGAGAATGAGAGTACTTGTCTGTCGACATCGCAGACTTCCCAGAACACCGAAGTCGAGTCTCGATCGGGTTACGGCTGATAGACGCATAACCTTCGACGAAATAGAATGGCGTACGGGCCTTTGTCACGCGACCCTGCTGCACTCCATTATTTGTGACAACTTGGATGTGGAAAAGGTGTGTGTGTGCGCGCATTGGGTTCCACTTGGGACTTGGCACAGGTCCAGAAGGAGCACAGAGTTGAAGTCTGTCATTGACATTGGACATGGAGAATGAAGATGCAGATGCAGATTGTTTGGAGAAACTGGTGTCTGGAGATGAATTATGGTGATACTGCCCTACACCTGAGGAAAAAACCTAGTTCATGCAATGGAAATATCTGCAGCCCAAGAAATTTCATGCTTCTCCATTTACAGATAAGCCTTTTGGGACACTTGGGGCATACTGCTGGTGGACTGGCTTCCAGAAGGGGCAGCTGTCAACAGCAGTGTGTAGTGTAACACCCTAAGACAACTTGGACACAGGACTCGGCAAAAGTGACAGAGCAAGTGGTCAGAAAGGGTGCTCCTCCGGCACGACAGTGCGTGGCCCCCGCGTGGGCAGTGGCGTGATAGTGAGGCTGACATTGCCGAGTTTCACTGTTGTGCCACACCCACCGAATTCTGTCGCCACCTGATTACCCTTTATTTGATAACGTGAAGGAAGTGCTGTGAGGTAAGAGATTTGGCAACGGTGGAGAATTTCGGGCAGTTGTCCACGAGTGAGTGTGCAGTATCCCCAAAAAGTTGTTCCGTGATGGAGTAATGAAGTTGCCAGGAAAGTGTCAGCCATATATTGACATTGGTGGAGAGTATATTGGGAGATTCCGTATATATTGACTCACATTTATTTACAAATAAGGTAAAAAAATCCAGCTGTTGTAAATCATTTCTGAAGTCCACAGAACTCTGAGGACACTGCACAGCGTGAAGAAACTTAAATAGCTCCTCACTGTGCCCATATTAATGAAGACTTTGATCTTACATTTTAGAAACCTAAGAAAGACATAAACATTTCATTTTATTCCCCCGGGCTTTAAAATTAGTAATAAATTAAGTGTTTGTGTGCAGACACACACACACACACACACACACACACACACACACACACACACACACACACACACACACACACACACACCCTCTCTCCAAGCGTAACTTCATCCTATTCCATTTATGGCATAATCTTCTGGAACATGCAACTAAGGTGAAAAAGTGTTCATTCTAAAAAATTTTGCTGTAAGAATATTATATTAAAGTGATAACGGCACACTTTGAAGAAGCCCTTTCTGGGGACCTAGGTATTATTATAGTTGCATGCCAATTTGTTTACTCATTAATGTTATTGTGATCAATTTATCACTTCTGTCACCTTTGGCAATGTTTGTCGATACGAAAAACTGTTTGGAACCCGCAGTATTCTGCAGGTCTCCCTATAACTGGCCCGGTAAGACTGTCTGAACATAAGAGTAAGACAGCAATGTACCATCTCTGACAATAGTATGCCTAGTAAACCACAGTGGTGTTCTAAACCATCTTTGGATTGGGAACAGCTATACTTACTTACTAAAACAAGTGAATTGAACTGAGCAACTCACAGTTACAATGTATAGTAGTTACTAAGGCACGGCAATGTAAGGGAGGTGCGATTAATGTGGATTATTTCGAGGTGAGGCTGGCAGATTCTTTCACTGGCAACAATTCGAGCATTTCAAGTTTGCACCTCCACTGTCTCTCACTATGATTACCACTGAAACAGTCTAATTGATTAGTATATTAGTTCTCCTTTTAACAGTGTGATATTTACTTCTCCTTTCTTAAGGAGAAGCAAACATCATCCATTGCCGTGATAAAGAACACGATAAAATACAATCACAGTTGAGGTCGCCATTGTTCTAGAAGACTGCAGGTCGATTTGCTTCCCAGTGTGGTTTCCGATAGGAATGTTTTAGAAATTAAAGAGACTGGCTCCCTTTCCAAAAGATAGATTCTAAAAAAGCTTTTACACAAATACACGTAGCTCACTCGCACCACACGTCCATCCCAAATAGTGGACGGGAAAAGACACAGTCGAAGAGTGAAAAAATTGATATTGGCTAAACGAACATTAGAAGATAGATCAATATTCATTTTTCCTTCCGTGCGTCTAGTATCCACCACAGATACTAGAAGGAAAAATAATTTCCATATACCCTGTGCTCCCCCCCACAGTGGGGCTTTGTATCGATACAAGTTGCCAGTGGACATCGGGCAGGACGCACAGTAGTGATCGTTAGCAACTCCTTCTACAGTGTATCTTAGCCAATAAACAACTGATTTGGTAAAGAATTGAACTCCCATGTTTAAAACAGTTTCAAATTTCTGAGTGCTTTACAAATAACTTAATGTGTTAAAATATTTCACTTTAAGCATGTAAGCGAGAAAAAAATGTGTAGCGGATTTTAAATTATGTTTCAAGTTTGTTGGAAGTCACCAGGTGCTCTCACTCTCAAATACCAGATGTATATATTCCGGGTATTTGCCTCGAGACATATACACAGTTTCTAACTGTAATACTTGTCCTACTGTGTTGAACCTTTCACATAAGACCAAACCTCTTAATGATTACAGTATGTCAACATTTTAAATGCGATTGTTATTTATATGAAATACTGAAAATCAAAGTTTTGTTGGCCCTGCATATTGTTAGATAGGCAACCTGCAGCACGGTCAGGGTTCCGTGCCCCTAGATTGTCACTTAATAATATGGATATTTGCACTCAGGAAAGCTAATCCTGCTTATCTCTGACTGACTGCCAGTATAGAGACAGCTAATAGTGGTCTGTGTAACAGTTACACAAATGCTTTGTAACAGTGGCTCATTGGTAGAGGAGGAGGAGGAGGAGGAGGAGGAGGAGGAGGAGTGGTTATTGTTGTTGTTGTTGTTGTTGTTGTGCTGGAGCTGTTTTTCTCCTAACATATACTGAAGGACCGATCAGTAATCGACGATACGATAGGAAAAATTATTCAAAGCAAAAAAGCCCAGTAAACATGAGACCCGAAGAGCTATTGGGAGTACTTAATCTTTCTTACTGTGAAATACATCTGATCTACTGAAGAAGTGCTCATAGTTTTTAAGCTATCTGATGTTTACTAAGATTCTATTACTCCGAATGATTGTCCCTTTCATATTCCAATGAATATTGACCATTTCTTCTGGGACACCCTGTGTGTATACAAAGTAATTTGGAAGTACTTATCGTAATTATCAATTTCGTGAGGCTACTCGTAATTTGTAAGCAGTATCTGCCTGTTATTGTAGAACTTGTCTCTTCTGAAGATTCTCCTTAATGACAGGATTGACAGAACAACATGTCGATATGAATAAATGAACAAATAAAGTTCTGTCAGTGCTCGACTATTATTTCTTAGAATACGATACACATTTGACATTTGCAAAAAACGATAGTATTTACGTGTGCATTTAATTACATGTAATGATCAGTTTGAAAGCTGGCACACACATTCACTTTCCTCTTGTGATAAATCATAAATATAAATGTACGACAAAATTTATGATTACACAGATTTTCCAGCGTAACACTTGTCGACGGTGTTCACAGGTACCGTATGCGGCCAGAGTTCACCGTCATCTCCAGGTGAGATCACAGGTGCACAATCGTGCCGGAACTGAAGTAAAGTCAGCTACGGTGTCTCCTTTATATCCTGTGAACTGGCTGCGGCACGTGCACGACAAGTGAAAGGGCTGCCACGTGTGAAGCAAAGAATTGCAGTGCTGCCGGTAGTAGAAACTAACAGAAGTGATGAATTGCAAATTGAGATGCAGCTAGTTGGAAACTGGACTGTTGTTGTTTTATACCTGATAAAATAGGGTGCCATATCTTGCATAGAGGAAAACCACCATCTCTATTAATTATGTCATCAGATAACCTTATTTTGATGGGTTCCCTAAGTACACAGTCCCAGTTACGGGAAGCCGGAGCAATAATTTCTCTCTTTTTTTAAATGATGTAATCTACCCTTCATTGAGACAATGTTCAGTGACACCAGAAATTTCCAGGCTGGAGCAAACATGTGTGACATTGATGTTCCACACATCTGTCGTGAACCGTACGAGTAGTCAGTCCCGTATAAGCCTTTCTGCAGTGACGTAGAATTTTGTATACCCAGGTTCCCTTAGTCTCGAGATACAGGAAGGGTTGTATCTCTCTTTTTTTAAATGAGGATTCTTGAAATTTCCGGAGAAATCCTCCCTGCTGAGGGTAAAAAAGCAATTGATGTACAAGTATCCATTGTTGGTTTACACGGTGGCCCAAATTGAAAAGCACAAATAGTTTGATAGTAAGTATATCCATTTTTTTCTGAAAACAACCAAAAGATAATCCAGTTCCTGTGTCAAATTATCAGAATCTGAAATAGCATACGCTCTATTTACCAGTGTATGTATATGTCGGTACGGAGGTAGCAGTCCGTATGCGTAGGTTTACGGTATACACTCTGCCCTAAAGTAACATTTTCTTCTTTATGTACCAAAACATCCAGAAAAGGTAATTTGCCACATTTTTCAATTTCCATAAAAAATTTGATGCATCTACGAAGGCAGTTAAAATGATATAAAAGTTGAAGAGCTTCCATTCCGTGTCGCAAAATGATAAAAATGTCATCCACATTTCTTGTATGGGAGTTGTACGTACACTGGTCAAGAGAGCTTATGCTATTGCAGATTCTGATATTTTGACACAGGAACTGGATTATCTTAAGGTTATTTTCAGGCAAAATGGATATACTTACCATCAAATTGTTTATGCGTTACAATTTGGACCACTGTGTGAACTGACAATGAATGCTTGTTAATCAGTTGCTTTTTTGTCCTCTACAGGGAGTATTTCTTTGAAAATTTCGAGAATCCTCACAAAATATGATATTAAAAGTGTCCTTTTGCCCTCAGCCAAAACTAGAGCCCTTCTCGGATCTGTTAAAGATGATATGTGATTGAGGAAGTCCAGGGTATATAAAATTACCTGTCAGTGTGAAGAGTCGTATATCGGACAAACTATTCGTACAGTTTACGATCGACGTATTGCCACAGCTTCTAGTTAACTCGGGTCGTATACGTAAGGAATCCGTCAAAACGAGATTTTATGATGACATTATTTATAGAGGTAAAGGTTTTCCTTTAAGCAAGATATGGTATCCTATTTTATCTGATATAAAACAACGGTTTGGTTTTCGACAAGCTGCACCTCAGTTTGTGACTCGTCACGTCTTTTAGTTTCTGCGATTCTTCGATTCTCAGAGGGCACCCCTTTCACTTGCAGTGCATGTGCTGTGGCCTGTTCCAGGAGTGTGAAGGAACACCTCATTTGACGTTACCTCAGTTCAGGTGCGATTGTGCACTGGCAGTCTCACCTGAAGGTGGCGGCCAATCGGACCGTCGAAAATATCGTGTCTTCGGGACGAGGAAATCTGGCCGTATACTGCTGAAGAGCATCAGTGTGAAAAAACTGGTTTGTAAGAAAAGTAAGATCTGTAATGTATAATATAGAGGGTGTTCCACAATTCCTTTAGGGACTGTAGACAGAGCTTACAACATATAGTTATGATAAGGAAGTCATCTGTGCAAATATACCATTTGGATGTAAAATAAGTTTGAAGATTGTACCACTGTTGACTCTCACTCACGTACCATTTCCATCTGACAACAGCTGCAAGAAATTGTTACACTGACAACGAGGAGAGTAGACTGTCGTGCTCCACAGACTGCGCCAGGATTTGCAGACATTTTGTGCGAAAGCACGTGCCACAGGTACACCTCGTGCAACGAATAATGCGATTGCCACACGGAGCGACTCCCGTAAACAAACGGGACGGGATTCGTCGACTTCGTGTGCGCACTGTGAAGTGGAAGGTTTGGAAGTCGCCCGATTTTCAAACTTATTTTACATCCGAACTGTAAATTTCTGGACGTGGGCTGCCCACCGAAGCTTTATCTGCTAATTCTCCTATACAGCTCGTAGAAGCACGTAATACAGATTGTGAAAGACATTGCGTAAGCTCTGCTCTAAACTGGGAGACAAAACAAATGGGCATTGCAGTAGAATAGTCTTGGAACTTGTAATGTCACCTTTGTACTCGGTACGTCATTTGAGAGAAACTTGTGTAAGTGACAAATGGAAGATAAAGTTACACTGTTGTGTATGGTGTCATACGTGAGGATGCAAAACATCAATCAGCAGCAAGTTGTAAGTTTTGCCAGTTACTGATGAAAGAGCTGTTTTTAATACAGTCCCCTGATTCAGGCATTATAAAATCTAATTTCAGAATGCGAAAGAGTGAGCATAATAATGGTATGATCTTTGATTGCAGTGTTTTGTCAGCATATGTGTGTTCTAATAACAGTTTGTAAGGATATATTTTCCTCATTTTTTTGCAGATTTAGGAAGCTACTACCTGCCATTCCTGTATTCGTGTATATCATTCATCGGAGCACTGATCCTGCTGTGTAAGTATAAGAACATAATATAGTGCTGGAATAGTCACTTTGCCTACTGACCAGTTGAGTCAATCGTTCATTTGGTTACACTCTTATCTTCAGTATCCACCCAGACAGGAAATTTGCAAATGAGAGCAGGGTCTGTCGAATAGTGTTCACATCCGGCAGATCTGTTCGAATTATCGAGGGACTGCTAGAGTGCCTTCTTTCGAAAGCAAAATTTGGAAAGTTCGTTGCAGATTAAAAGTGGTGACAAACTGGGACTCAAAACAGGGACCTTTGGCTTTTGCAGGTAAATGCTCTGTCGATTAAACTGTACGGGTTCGTGTGTGGATAAGTCGATCGGTGGTAGCACTTGCCTGCAAAATGAAAAGATTCCGGGTTTGAGTTCCAGTCGGGCATAGCATTTTCATCTACCGGTAAGTTTCATATCGACACGTATTCTGCTACAGAGTGAATATTTATTCTGCAGTGTGGTATTGACAATAATTTTCAAATAATTGATTTTTAGTTTTTGTATTGCAGACCACCACATTCGTTAAAGTTATAGATGAAACCAAAGACGTGAATACAGTAAGCAGATTCAGAAGATGGGGCTCACCTCATTCGTAAAAAGGACCTGCTCTGCACTTAAGGCCAGAAAAATGTCGCTCAGTTTCGTTTCGGATTGACGAGGGCCCCCTACTCTTCGACTGACTAGCGAGGGGTCGAACGGTCGACTCTGAGCGGTATTGCGAGAAAGTGCTCGAGCTCAGACGGGCCATTGAGAGCGAGCTTTCAGGTGGGACAGTGCTTCTCTAGAACAGTGCTGTGTCAAGTCTGGTCAGGAGAACCCTAGAACTACTGAAGAAATATCAGTGGGAGGTTGTGGAACATTGTCCTTACAGCCCTGATATCTCACCCTGTGCCCCACGTATCTTCGACTCCTTAACACCGTCTTTGAAAATGCAGAGGGTCACCTGTCACAAGGAAGTACGGGATCTGGCACCGACCGAGGAGTTTCTATGCTGAAGCTGCCCACTCCCTCCGTACATTTTGCGATCGGAGTATCGAAGTCAATTGCGTTTATGTATAGCTGTACTCTTCCGTGTGAATTGTAATGATAATATTGTTATTAAAATTTCTTTACGTGTTATTAAAATTGCCTTTTCTTTTGGGCACATCTGTACTCGGATGCAAAGGAATTTGACAAGTTCTCAACTAATATGAAACAAGAAATATGGGATCATTAGCAAATAAATAGCAAATTTGAAAGTCACACAGTTCACATTCATGCAGAAGAAGGGAAACAGAAGTAATATCCTGTAAATTTGCAGGCTTTCCTGGCCGTTGACACTGAAAGCAAAATATTCTAGATACTCAGGCGGCAACATATTGCTCTTAAGTTTCTTCAATTCCAGCAGAGGCATCACAACATTGTACTTAAAAAAACACTCAAATGGCACGAATCACACTTATTGGTGACCAGTTTCAGTCTGAAGGAGCACCATCGTCAGACTGTACTCCAAAGTTGATGTGTGGAGACAGATTGATGGAGCAGGACCTGCAGTAACATACAGATGCCGTCAATTATTCAGTACTTGACAGCACTTGGAACTTCTGCAGTTCCGTTCCATAGATCCACCTCCACACATCACGGATATGATGTGTAAGTTGAGGTGGCTATCACTGAAATGAAGCCATATTTCGTTGCAGCGAGTTCTCTTAACGAGATTTCAGTGGCTAACTTTCTCCTCCAAATTCGAGAGCTCTCAGGTTTTCAAATCTTGACCGATGCAGTCTTTCATTCTCCCCTTGTAACATCCCACCGGTTAGTAAGTAGTTAAAAAATGGTTTAAATACCTGCGAATATCTTGCCTTCGGTGTCCCTCGACGACTGCATACGTCAGCTAAAATATGCTTGTTCAGTAAATACAGGATATCATTATGGATTTCACTACAATGATGTAGGCCACAACTGAAGTAAAGTAAGTACGTAGATTTATTCACTTCAAAATCCGTATCTTATGAGCTCACGACCAATCTTCGGTGTAACGAGCCTCATTGTTAACTGATGGGAGAACGTACTACACTGGTGATTTTAAATAGTCCAGATGCAGTAATTTGATAGAAATGCGTGTATGAGGACCATGGCATTGTTCAACACTAATACTCAACAAAGTACAAATATAAAGTCACATATCATTCTGCCTTTTGCAATATTAAATCAAACTGTTTAACACTCTGAAATAATCTGTCACTGCACTGTTCTAATATGCTGTTTTAGACAATGTCCAATACACGAGTTGCTTTGTTGTAAATCCAAAACTGAATCGTGCACCGAGAACTTATCTCAACTGTACGCACAGATCTGTCCTCTAGTGGGTACAACACTCATCTGTCTAACAATACTCGAGGCCGAGTATTTATACTCTTCCTACAATGTACTACTGGTTATAATAATGCAAAACATAACTTATAATATTGTCACGTTGAAGAAGGTTAGACGAATGATGAACACTAACTTCATTTAACGAAGGTTTATTCAGCACTCGCACATACGAGAGCGTGGAGCGAGCTGCCTCCGGACAGAACACGTACGGTATATATACAGTTGCAGATCATTCCAGTACAATGATTCTTGATATTTGTGGATACTTCTAGAATGTTCTCGAACCAAATAAAGAAATTAAAATTGTACAGTTGAGGTAAGTTTTGAACCACTACACCACGGTGCTACTCAGCTTCTTCTGCGACATTGCTCCCTCCTTAAGTGAACAGCGCCTCCTAGTCCAGAAACGAGTCGTCAGTCCTGTATACTCCGACTCCCGATGACTGATGCTCACCCTGGCCGTGATCTCCTTAGAACTTGTTTTTGATCTCCTTAGAACTTGTTTTGCCGCTATGCCCTTCGTCACCTTGCCGCTCGTTGCCTGTCGCTGGAGCTTGGAATTTACCCTGGGTTGCAGGATCCTCGTAGGGCTTCATTCGAAGGACGTGGACCGTATCTCTGATCTTTCGTCGTCTCGTGTCGGGGTCAAAATCTTCAACTTCGTAAGTAACATCGGACAACTGTCTTACAACCTTACAAGGTCCAAAGTAGCGCCTGAGGAGCTTCTTGGAGAGACCGACCTTCTGAACAGGAGTGAAGATCCAGAAGAGGTCACCAGGCTGGTAGACAATGGGGCAGTGGCTTGCATAATGAGTGCAGCGTGCGGAGTCGAGCTAACTGCCGAGCTTCCTCAGCTCTGGTTAACACCTGGCTGATGTAGTTGTCGTCCACGCCATTGGGACGTAACGGAAACACAGTGTCCATCATCATAGTCGCTTCACGCCCGTGCACCAGGAAAAATGGTGTAAATCCTGTGGTGTCTTGCTTGCCGGTGTTGTAGGTAAACGTCACAAAAGATAGCACCTCGTCCCAGTTGCTCTGCTCAACATTGACAAACATTGACAGCATGTCGGTTATTTAGGCGTTCAGTAAGCCCGTTAGTTTGCGGATGGTATGCAGTCATCATGTGATGAGTACTGTAGCACTCACAGTTTCTCTCTGTCACAAGATTCGATTGAAAACTTTTCCTCGATCTGTATTTAATGACCTGTGGGCACCGTGTTTTAATACAATGTCTTCCACGATGAATTTGGCTATCTCGGATGCTTCGGCTGTTTTCACGGCTTTTGTAATGGCAGTGTGTGTCAGATAATTGGTGCAAACCATGTATTGCCACTAGCAGACATTGGAAATTGCCCAAGGAGGTCAATCCCAACACGTTGGAAAGGCGTTTCGGCTGGTGGAATTGGTATGAGTCGGCCAGGTGGTTTCTGAGGAACTGCCTTTCTCCTCTGGCACTCTTGACAGTGCAACACATAGTGACAGACACTCCTAAATAAACCTGGCCAGGAAAATCTCTTGCAGATCCTGTTGTATGTCTTAATAAATCCTAAATGTTTGGCCTTGGGTGTGTCATGGAATTTCTGTAGAACATCTAAGTGCATGTGTTTAGGAATCACTGGTAGCCACCTCTTTCCAAACACATCAAAGTTTTTCTTGCAAAGTAATCCATTAACTACCTTAAATTGTCCTTTCACATCCTCTGACCAATTTAAGACAAGCATAATTTCATATCTTGGCATCCTTCTTCTGGTCAGCAGAAAGATCCTGGAGTGCAGTGAGACAGTCACTATCTTCATCAAAGTATTGATGGTCTTGCACAGGGTTTCTTGAGAGACAGTCGGCATCTTGGTGTTTCTTCCACTTTTGTACATTATGGTAATGTCATACTCTTGAAGACATAGTGCCCACCTGGCTAGTTGTCCTGTTGGATCCTTAAGACCTGTCAACCAACAAAGTGAATGATGGTCTGTAGCAACTGTGAATGGCCTTCCACAGAGATACTGTCCAAATTTGCACATGGCCCAGACCACAGCAAGACATTCTCTTTCTGTAGTTGAGTAGTTTCTCTTGGCTTTTGTAAGCGGCCTAGAATCAGCCATCCAAAATTTGCACCAGAACAGCACCAATCCCATATCCACTGGCATCTGTGTGTAGTTCTGTAGGTGCTTTCTCATCATACAGACCAAGTACAGGGTCAGTCGTCAGAGCTTTTTGCAGCACATCGGAAGAATCCTGTTGAGCTCCACCCCCAGATAAATTTAACATTGACTTTTAACAACTCTTGGAGTGGCCTAGCTTTGATACAAAAAGTCTTTGATAAAACAATGGTAATAAGAACATAATCTGAGGACTATTCTCACATCTTCAATACTTTTAGGAATAGGAAATTCTGTTAGAGATCTCACTTTTTCTGGGTCTGGCCACACACCTTTGTTTGACACACAGTGTCCAAGTATTTTGATTTCTTTTGCTCCAAAGAGACACTTTCTTGGATTAAGTTTCAGTCCACCTCGGAGATAATTAAGAACGGCCCTCAGTTTTTTTGTGTGTTCATCAAATGTCTCTGAGAACACTATAATGTCATCTAAATAACAAAGACACATTGTCCACTTCAGGTGATGTAGAAGATTATCCATCATCCGTTCAAAAGTTGCTTGTGCATTACACAAACCAAACGGCATTACCTTAAACTCGTACAGGCCCTCAGGGTTGATGAATGCAGTTTTCTCACGATCAGCCTCATCTACTTAGCTTTACCAGTATCCTGAGTACATGCCCATGGTTGAGAAAAACTTGGCCTCCTTCAGACAATCTAGTGTATCGTCAGTTCGTGGAAGAGAGTAAACATTCTTTTTAGTTATCTTATTAAGCTTCCTGTAATTGACACAAAAGTGCCAACTGCCATCCTTTCCTGACGAGAACCACTGGTGACGACTGTGGGCTCTGCTAAGGCTGAATGATCTCATTCTTCATCATTTTCTCTACCTCATCACTAATTATTCGATGTTCCATTGCTAACACACGGTAATCTCTCAGACTTATTGGTTAATGGTCTCCAGTGATAATACGGTGCTTCACCATCGATTTGTCTAATTTGCTCTTCACCTGTGGATTGAAGCATTCAGAGAACTCTCGAAGAATGGCAAGTAGCTTCTTAGTGAGATCTGGTGATAGTCGAGCTAGAAGATCTCGTCTCATAGTGGTAGCACTAATTTTGCCCACAGACTCGGCACGGGAAGCTTCTACGATGCTCAGCTGTTCTGCAATCGATGGCTCGGTGTTCGCTACACACGTGCGTCTCGGAAGGATCTACGGTTCTCGGTGACAGTTAACAATCCACAATTCACCGAATCCATTCTTAAACGAGACAACGGAGGCTGGGATGACCGAGTTATTCTTCAGTTCTTTTTAGCACTGACCGCAGGAACGATCACTTCATCGAGCACACGTAGTCTCCACACACTCCGATGCGGATCTTCTCGTCCACAGTATCTCATCTCATCTAGCACAGTCTTCGAGCAACAGCAACCTATAATTGCTTGAGAAACTTTCAAAAAATCCCATCCGAGAATGATGTCATGACTACAGTCTTGTATGACTACGAATTCTAAGGGCTGTGTATGGCCACTTATACCCACACGAATGGTACATCTTCCTGTAGGTTTTACATATTTCCCATTAGCCACTTTCAGCAGAGATGTTTTGCTATCGACAAATGTGGTTTTCTGCAACTGGCGACGGTACTTCTACGAAATGACGGAATCTGATGCTCCAGAGTGCACAAGAGCTCGGGCCAGTCAGCCACCCGTGAGGATATCGACGTAGCTTCCTATCACTTTTGCAGTGTTCGGCGGCGGAGGATTTTTCTCTTCGGCGGCCTCACCTCCGAGGAAGGTCGTGCCCTTTAGTTTACCAGGGCGCGGCAGCTGGGTGATCGACTGGAGCTTCTAAACGGTGACGGAGACATTGATCGGCGTGTTAGGAAGCGTCCTCTCCGGCAGCTAGCTTGCGGCAATGGTGACCTACGTCGTCCTGCGCCCACATCTTCTCGTTTGTCATCACCGTCCCAGAGTCTGTATCGGCTAAGATCGGTCTGCCGTCTTCTGGCGTGGGCGTCATCGAATATCCGCCGGCTTTCTCGACAGTAGCGCACCACGTGTCCCGGTCGTCCGCAGTGGAAACGTACCGGTTGGTTATCCTGGGTCTCCGGAAGTCACTGTTCCTCGGTGCCCGAACAGGTTCCTCGTGCGGCATTGTAAGAACGTAACTCCACCTGGGTCTCGTCTTTTTCACCATTTTAAAGGGAAATGAAGGACGAGAGATTGCTTTCGATGTCTGTTCCACTTCCTCCCTTATGACCTCCTGAAGCATCTCAGTTTTTTGCTTGCCGTGCAATCCGAGTACCTTCTGAAGTTCCTCTCTCACTATCTGACGAATAACACTTGTGAAATCAGTTGCTTCCTCCATCACAGACATCGATAAGACCTTTGGGAGTCGTTCAAACTTCTTTCGTGTTTTTTTTGATACGTTGTCTCGATATACTGGCACCATTTTATGAAGTCGTCTGCTGTCGAAACCACCTTCGGGAGTAGGGCTTTGTACGAGTCCTAATCCTCAATTCTAGGATCCACTATTTTACACAGCTCCGAGACGACTTGAATGTAGGATGCTGTAGTTTCTTCTGGACGCTGTGCCCTGCACTTTAATTTCTCTTCGACCTTGCACTTCTGTCGTCGTGTGTCGCCGAAATACTCGTGCAGTTCCGCCTGCAATATTTCCCAATTGGTGAACTTCCCCTCATTGTTCTCATACCGTTGCTTGACAGTGCCCTCCAAGTAGAAAAATACGTTAATCAAACACAAATTTGGCTATACGCTATACCTTCAGCCACTTGTTTAGATCTCGGCCATTGTCACCAGAGAACCTGGAAGGATGTGTCGTGTGGTGGCACACAGTTACTGTCATCGTAACATCCTCTTCTCCTTCTTCTGTCTCCGATAGATTGCGAGCTGTCAAACATGGCTCCAACTCGGGTTTCTCACCACGTAAATGGCAGCTCTGTCGTGGCCTGATGGGAGACACTGTGTCATCAATAAAGTGCACTATCACAAGTTCCGATACCCAGCATCTCCACCAGTATGATGTCACATTGAAGAAGGTGTGATTAAATGAATGACGAACACTTAACTTTACTTAACGAAGGTTTATTCAGCACTTTCACATACAAAAGCACGCAGCGAACTGCCTCCATCCAGAACACATACAGTATGTATACAGCTATCGAACATTTCACTACAATGATTCTTGATATTTGTGGATACTTCTAGAATGTCCTCAAACCGAATATTGAAATTAAAATCATACAGTTTAGGTGAGTTTTGAACTCGTGACCCTCCACGCAACAGTCTAGTACCATAACCGCCACTCAGCTTCTTCTGCGACAATATGAAATAGTTTAACAACATTATCAAACACTATAATATTCCCTACTTTGCTAGAACAAGTTTAAGACATTTTCTAAACACACAAAAATCAGATTAATATTGAAATTGCAGAAATAAGCATTCTAACAATGCTAAATAATCAATTATCTATATTTTGTTAATTAGGCTTGAGATTTAATTCCTACCATTTACAGATGATGAAAACAAAATATATTATTCTTTTATAGAAAAATTTTGTATATATTAATTTCCTGAATCTGATTTTGATTGTTTGTGGTACAATTGTATTGTAACTACTATTTTCTTCTTCTAAAAGCTTTTTTCCTATTACCGAAAAGTAATTGAATTTAATTATAGCTGGAGATATAACAGTATTGATCTAGTAACACAAGGGTTGTTTTTTAAGTAAGGGCCGTTTTTATTTTTAAAAAAAGATAAAAATACTTTTGTAAAAAAACTTTTATTTTCTGATTCTACACACTTTTACCTATTTTTCTACTTAGTTGCCTTGTTTATTTAAGCACTTGTCATACCGTACAACTAAGTTTTTAATTCCCTCTTCAAAGAATTCGGCCGCCTGCTCCGACAGCCAAGAGTTCACGGCCGCTTTCTCTTCATCGTCGTCATTGAAGCGCTGCCCGCCAAGATGGTGTTTCAGGTACAGGAAAAGGTGAAAATCGCTAGGAGCGAGGTCGGGGCTGTATGGTGCATGGTCCTAAACTTCCCAGCCAAAAGAATCAATCAAATCCCGAGTCTTTTGAGAGCTGTGTGGCCTAGCATTATCGTGCAGGAGCAAAACTCCTTTTGTCAGCAATCCACGCCTTTTGTTTTGAATTGCTCTGCGGAGCTTCTTTAGAATTGCACAGTAGGCATCTGAGTTGATTGTCATTCCTCGTGGCATAAAGTCCACTAGCAAAACACCGCCCCGGTCCCAGAACACAGTTGCCATAATCTTGCGCTTTGACAGCGTCTGTTTGGCATTGACCTTGACGGGTGAGGTTGTGTGTCGCCATTCCATCGATTGTCGCTTGCTGTCGGGAGTGATATGGGATACCCGTGTTTCATCTCCAGTGACAATTTGACTCAACATGTCATCCCCTTCTTCCTCGTAACGAATCAAAAAGTCCAATGAAGTGGCAAATCTCTTCCCTTTGTGGTCCTCTGTGAGGAGTCTGGGTACCCACCGAGAACACAGTTTCTTAAAGTTTAGGTTTTCAGACACAATTTTGTACAAAACCGATCTTGAAACTTGTGGAAATTCCAAAGAAAGAGTGGAAATTGTGGATCTTCTGTCCTCACGAATCTTTGTTTCGACTGCAGCCACCAAATCATCAGTGATCATGGAGGGCCGGCCTGAGCGTTCTTCGTCACGGACGTTTTGACGGCCATTTTTAAACTCTCTAACCCATTGACGCGCTTTACCTTCACTCATTGCATTCGAGCCATAAACTTCTATTAGCTGACGATGAATTTCTGCAGCTGATAGCCTTCTCGCGGTCAAAAAACGTATCACTGACCGTATCTCACACACGGCGGGCAATTCAGTAATCGTAAACATTATATAGTAGCACAGGGATGCGTACATGTCAGCTACAGAGGTGCAACTTGCATCAGTGTGAACGGGAAGGATGCCGGCAAGTGGCGCGGTGGCTTGTTGCGGCGTCCGCGCGAACTACAGGACTATATGCGCGAACGGCCCTTACTTAAAAAACAACCCTCGTACATAATGCAGGGGTGGTAATCATCAGACTGGAATGTTACACCCTGAGCTGGAATTCTGGCCAGTTTTTCCGAACTTTACCCATTTCCTAAACTTCACCATTCCTTTCTCTTCAACTCTGACTCTGAAAGCTTACAAATTTAAATACCTTTATATATATTTTCTCCTGTCACCCATTGATGAGTAGATTATATATCTAATTACATTACTTTTTCGAAAATTGATTATTTTTGCTGGTACCATTACATACCGTGATATATGCAATGTGACTTGACAATCACAGCCTCTGAATTATTTATGTATTCTAAACAATTAAAGTGTGAGAATTGTTAAAATTAAAATTATGATATACCTAATTTTAATGATTGGTGGTCGTCAAATGTCAAACACATAGTTAATGTTTCAATTTATTACGAAATAATACGAGTAAGTATCAAAAAGCAATGCAGGTATTTTGTTTTCACGTGCAGCTGTAGCAAGAGAAGTCTGGACTACGAAACAAACACGATACACACGTTACTGTCGTCAGCTCTTAAAGAGTGTCGAAATCTAATTTGATATTTGTGGGCCAAAGGGCATAAACAGAGTGACATTCACAGGGATGTACATGGCACGTATAGGGATGGCTGTACGGACCCCAGCGATGTCTCAGAGTGTCGTACATTCTTCCGAGAGGCCTGTGTGAGCCGTAGTGATTCACCACGCTCTGGGCGGCTAGTAGCAGCTGCAACCTCGCAGTATGTCGGAACCTCTGAGGTAGCAGTTTTGAATGACTGTTGTCTGCAACTGTCATTCTTATTGCAGCAGTTCAGCATTTTCTATTGTGTGGTGTACAAGATTGTCCATGACATATTGAAATTTTGTCTTGCTTGGTGCCTAACAGCCTGACAGATAACCGCAAGGACCAGTGGATGATGACAAGCTCACATCACTTAATGCGTTACACTGCAGAAGGGTATGACTTTCTGATAAGAAATAGTCACTGGTAATGAGTCGTGGGGTTACCACTACGCACTTGAAACTGAGTGGGCCTCTACAGAGTGACTCGGTCTGCTAGGAAAGTGCTTGTGACAGTGTTCTGGGATATGCACAGTGTATTATTGGTGGACTCTACTGAACACAGAGCCACTGTGCATGCTGTAACCTACATTCAAGTTTCGGTTAAGTCGAGGTACGTATTTTGCGGCGAACACGACAACATTAATGCCGAGACATCAGACTTCTTCGTGTCGATGCTGAAACTCCTGTTTGTGAAAAAATTGCCAGATTTGGGTGGGAGGTGTTCACGCATCCACCGTACGCACTGGACCTCGCACTATCAGGCATTGACCCGTTCAGTGACACGAGAGAAATTCCTGCGTCAGGTGCGAAAGTGAAATCGGCATTCCGCAGATGGCTGTTCTCCATCCGAATGGACTTGCAGGAAGCAGGTGTATTGAAACTCGTTCCACAATGGGAGAAGTGTGTTGAGAACATTGGTGACTGTGTAGGAAAGTAGGTAAAAGATGTAAGTTCATTTGTGCTTTTTTTTACATATTCAATTTTTTGGTAATAAAATTATTACGCATTCCTTTCCGACCTTCCCTTGTACGGCACTGGGTACTTTCGTGTGATACTTATTTTTCATCGGAAATTACGTGTGGATATAAAATTTGACGGTATTTGCACACCAAACTGATTAGACCTTTGTACATTTGATAAAACGTAAGAGATCGTACCTGCGCAGTGTGCACGCCGCTGGGCTTCGAGCGGCTGTTTGCTGTGGTGGGGAACCTACTGGTGAAACCGCAGTTCCTGCGCGACCTGGAGGTGGAGTTCTATGTGGCACTGCTGGAGGAGCACACGCTGGAGCAACGACTGGCTCGGACGCGCGCCTCGGGCGGCCGCGGGTACTTGTGCCCCGCACCCATGTCACCGGCGGGTGCGCTCGCCGAGGAGCCGCCCTACGTCGGGCTGCAGAACGGCGAGCTGCAGGCGGGCATCGAGACACGGCTGGCGGACGTCCGGCGCCACCGCAAGTACCTGGGTGAGTGACCGACTGTTACGCCGTGCGGGAGTGCCTGTCTCGTAACCACCGTGTCGATGTCGGTGTGACGGCATCTGTAATGTGGTCGGCGTGGCAAGCCTCATTTGCTGTTAATATTATATTTGTGGTTTTTAGGTTCTGGCTACTTGTTTGCAACTGAATAAAGGCGGTATATGGTTTGACGGACATATTTCACCTCCATTTTTAACTCGTCATCACTGGCCTGAAATACGTAGTTTTCATAGTTTTCATTTGTAAGCAGCGCTTTCGTCGTACATATTCTTCAGTTGTAAATGCGAGCTACAAACAGTTCAGACACACGCATCTTTTACTAAATATGCACTGTAAGACAAAAAAAAAAAAAAAAAAATGATGCACCACAAAGGAATTATCTAAATGGGATGGAAATTGATAGATGTCGTGCACTTGTATAAACAAACAAGTGATCCCAGTTTCAGAAAAAATTGACGATTTGTTCGAGAGAAAGAACTTCACAAATCGAGCAAATCTGTAACACATTGGTGGTTCTCAGTCCTTAAGCAATCGGCTGTTCGGCTTAGCATTGATTGACAGACGACCAGGTTGGCATCCCAATTCTCTCCAGGGCATCTTCAAACAGGTATTGGTCTGGGGCTCCATTTCTTTTCACAGTAGGACCCCTTCGGTTGTCATTTGCGCCACTCTTTACAGTGTAGTGGTACATGTGTAGTGATCTACATGTGCTGTTGCTGAACTGCTGGTGAAGCTGCTATTCTGCCTGTAGCACGTTCAGCACAGGACACAGACTGCACTCATACTCTTCCACCAAATAACCTGTTTACATTGTGAGGCGTTGCCAACTAAGAGGTGTGTGCTGTGAAGTGTTGATAGATAGAGAGAGAGAGAGAGAGAGAGAGAGAGAGAGAGAGAGAGAGAGAGAGACGGGCAGGGGGGGGGGGGGGGTTAACTCTTTGGCACAAAGTTTTTGTTTATATTAGACTGGTCATTTAGGAGTTTCCCTCACTCTCTGCTGTGGAATGTGGTACTTAGCTTGTATCTGGATGAGATATCTATTCTGGTTATTTTATCATGTTTAAAAAGCCACATCCGTTACCAGGTAACTGATACGTTTCCATATGCATATAAAAAACAATTCACTACTAAGTATGCCCAAGAGAGCGGTCTCTCTCTCTCTCTCTCTCTCTCTCTCTCTCTCTCTCTCTCTCTCTCTCTATCTATCTATCTGTCTCTGCGCGTGAAACAAATTTCATTCCACAGTTTCTAGAGCTCCAGAACACTAGTAAACCCTGATTCATTAAACAATCAGACCTTGGTGTGTGAAAGAGCTTCACATATGTGATTACTTTACAAATGAGTTAATGTGTTAAATACTTAATGTTACTCATTTTTAAACTTTATCTGTTATAAATGGTTAAATACTCTGGACGTTGAGAAATACTAACAACTGTGTCATTACAAACAATTAGTTATGTAAATTAATGCATACAGATGTTTATGCCACATAGTAAAGAAGTAATTAATTAAAAGATCATGTGCCTTGTTTAAGTTTTGCTGCTTGTCATTTATAGCAAATGCTAGCTTTTCACATACCTAAATGTTTGAGTTAGCAGCATGTGTAATTTGAAAGTGCTGCTTAAAAATGAAAATGTATATGTATTGCAGGACACTGACGATGCCTTAAAAATTTAGGCAAAAAAATCTGGCAAAACAAATGTTGTTTTTATTCATTTGCATAAAGATGTTCTTAATCTAAAAATGATTAATATAATCAGTATGAGATTTTGGCTCCCCCATAATCGCAAATACGCTCTCTATTTATTGTGCTTTCGAAGCAGATGGCCCCTGTACGTCATCTTGAGGAGTTTATTGCATCACTTAAATACCTGCTGTTTCAGTTGAAGAAGATTGCTGGCTGGAGGCAAGCACAAAAGTGTGTGTCCTCCCATCACATTGTAGATGTCCTCTCTAGGAAACAAATCGGGGGACCAGCCACGTCAGCTGAGCACCCTTACATCTGTGGTGTGAACTGCAGTACGAGATTTGCATTATACTGCTGAAATACGCCATTTGATACACCAGTCGTGAATGTTATGACAGTAGTGTGTACCATTCTCACCTATGGATGAGCATTCGGCCTCTTATCAATCAGTTCTATTGTCACATGCAATGGCTCCCCACACCACAATATTCCTGAGTTCGAGAGGTACAGACTTTGAGAATGCTGCTTCTTGTAACATTTTCACCACATTCTTTACGGATGCAGAATGTCTATCTCAATGTCACAAATAGAAACAAGATTAATTACTGAACATCACTGAATATCCCAGTTGTCTTTGGTTCTACTCCACACAAGCCCTCGTTCTCTGCGGTACAGTGTCAGTGACACGTAGCAAGTCGAGATATCAGTCCAGCTTTAAGTTGTCAGTCAATTACTGGTTGGACTCTCTCTCTCTCTCTCTCTCTCTCTCTCTCTCTCTCTCTCTCTCCCCCCCCCCCCCCTCCCCCTCCCTCCCCCCACACAGCTCGTTGTCATTTAAGATGTAAGTGACATCAGCAGTACACTACCCAACTCATGTTTATTTTGATGGGCATAATTAATTTAGCCAATTACTAGATACAAGTTTTAAATGAAGGAAAATTCTCTGAAAACCAATCAAAATGTATTTATATATTCATAACTAAAAGATAATTTAAAGACTGGAGACCTAAACTACAAATAAGAAATATATGAATATATTTGGTTGTACGCTAGTATTTGTATCGTGTTCTACAGTGCAGTGAGGACCGGTCAAATGATAACTGAACAATGCTCACAATAGGACCACGGAATGGTTCCATTCAAAAGTAATCTCTAAAAGAGTTGATATATTTATCCTACTGGCAGACAAGATGATCAGTTCCACCATTATAGAACGTGGTTGGCCAGTGACGGATTCACTCTCGCATCCCTCTTACACTTCCTTGTGTGACTGATGGTGACATCCACACACGTCTTTCTTCAGGTTGACAAAGACGTAGAAATTACACATTGAAAGATCCAGATTGTGCAGAGGATGTTGCAGTGTTGCCCAACGAATCGCCAAAACGTAGCTTCATCAGATTGGCAGTGTGGGGGCGGGCGCTATCGTGCATCTGGGTGATTACGTCCAGTGGCATTCCCGGGTGTTTTGACTTTGTCACTTTCCTGTTTACGCAGAGTGTCTCCGTACCTCGGTACGCCAATTGTGGTTCCTCGCACCGGGAACTCGGCGAGCCCCTCGGACATGGTCTTAGCAATTACATTGTACACGTGGTGAGAGCGCTAATTACTTAGCTTTCTAAATGAAAAATCGTCTGCTTGAGTTCAGGATCCGTTCCTCTTTCCTCGACAGAGGAGCTGTGCGAGACGTCGCCGCTTCAGCGAACGCTCCTGCACTCGAATGAGGCAACCGTAGTGACTTACCGGAACTTCTTTCTTCGGTGGGGGACGTGTGGGACGTTTTCGATGCCGGCTATGCCGTCTGCTCTCGGGCTGTCGGAATGCTGTCGGACGGATCTGTCCTGTCACTCGATAACACCCGCCCCCACAGTACCTGAGAGATGAAGGCTACACTTCAGGAATTTGGTTGGGAAACACTTTGATATTCTCCACAGAGGTCAAACCCTTCACGGTCCGATTGTGACGTGTTTGGCAAACCGAAGGAAGATATTGTGGATGTCGGTTTCAGTCAGGTGAAGAAGTGCGAGAGTGGGTGCAGTTGTAGATCCGTCAGTGACCGATTCCATTCTACGAAGCAGCAACCGATTGTCTCGTCTCCCAGTGGGATAAATGTCTCGACGTTTCTGGTGCTCGCTTTTGAAAGGAACTATTCCACGGTCGCTCTGTGGCAGGTGTTCGGCGTTTATTTGACTGCCCCTCGGACGTGGTCTTAGCAGTTAAGTTGTACATGTAGGGGAGTGCTGCTTACTTACCTTTCTAAACGAACAATCTTTCCCCGACAGAGGAGCTGTGCAAGACGTCACTGGTGCAGCGCAACGTCCTGTACCCGGCCTCGATGCTGCTGCTGGTCGCACTGACGGCGCTGGCTGTCTTCATGGTGGCCCAGAACACGCTCGGACTGCTCATAGGCATCAAGGCGCTGCCACTCAGCCAGGAGGTGAGCGGTGGGAAAACTGTGCTGGCGATAGAATACAGAGTCGTTAAAGTGGACACGGTCAATCTGCGACATTCGCCGTCCTACCGGAGGCGGTGTACGCTGTGCGTGACAGTCTGGTGACTGTTGTTCCGGCGTACTGTCATTACATTTTGTCTTGTCTGCAGCAATATTTAGCTTACTATTGCAGTGGTACTTAAGATTAAAAACATTTGATAATCGTTACCTTATTTTAAAGTGAGAGAAGAGTGACAGCTGGCGGGGACCCCAGGTGACGGCCACCTACCGGCTGCGGACTTTCTTGACCTGGCATCTGAGTCGACTGTCTCTCTTCTCCAACCTATCCTCCTCCTTTCCGTGACAAAGGAAATAATCAGATCATTCAACTGAGTGGACGCTGTAGTCAAAATAGAGAACTCCTGATGAAAGAGAGAAAGAGAAGCTGGGCATTACTTATCTTCCTTGTGCTGCCCAATATCCAAAAAGATTGGCAGATCCTGACAGAAACGTGACGTCCCGTATATTTTGCACCTATAGACAGTGGTAAAAAAATCTACGTCATTGTTTAAGATGATCTAGATCGTAGAGTGTAGCGTGTGTGCCACACTTTGTGTGGATGTTGAAAATTTCTGTACGGTGCAGACTATTAGAACAGCCGAGAGGTGCGAGGAACGTCAGTCGCACTCCCCACTGAAACGACAGAGCGAGCCACCTGTTGCTGAGCACCGTCTCAAACATAGTTGTCAAATGAAATAATGTGAGACCAGCAGTGTGGTACAAATGCCAAGTTTCTGGTAGTGTAATTAAGAATTCTGTCAGAATGAAGGTGCCTGAAAAGCTAATAAAATGGGGTGGACAAGGTTTCAATTCAGATATGTCTCGGTGTCCGGCTGTCTATTTATTTAGCTCTTTCCGGCCATCGCATCCGTCGAACTGGAAAATGCCGAGAGAATATGTTTTTATGGAATTTTACTGTGGACCACAAAGAACGAGAGAGCACGAAAGGGGCTTAGTGGGTGCGATATTTGAACTCACAATTGACTGTAAACAGTGGCACGAGACTGGCAGCAGTTGACGGTGTAGTCGGGGTCTGGACAGCGAGTACACGTAACGACATCATTTGCAGCACCTGAAGAAGACAACTGGGTCGAATGTTAGAGTATTGTGCATAAAATGGAACCAACAACTTGACTGTATACCTGAAAGCACACCATTAATTAGTTACACTGAGAAAAGCTGAGAGACCACAACACTTCTGAAAGATGGGTGTTATTTTTTCTACTTCTGCACAGTTGTGAGCATTATTTGGAATTTCACCTCTTGTTGGCAGATACTGACTGGTCATCGTGTCCTATAATTTCACAGTCTTCTGGAGCGTATTTTCCTCTTGGTGCACTTGTAATGCTGTATCCACTTTCATTTGGTCTCCCACCTCCCTCTTCAGGTATTTACACTGTTTATCTCCCAGTGTTCCTTTGAAATCTCGGTCAGTTGGTCGGTTGGTTTGTCGGTCGGTTGGGATTAAAGGGACCAGACTGCTACGGTCATCGGTCCCTCAAAATCTCGACGACAGTTTTATGTTTATATCTTTGCCTTCTGCATCCAGTATTTTGCATGAATAAATCTGTATTATCAATCTGTTAGGTCTCAGAATAGGGCCTGAAGTTTTAATCTTCCCCTTTCTTAGTTCTTGAGGAGTTACCTTTCTTCATGTTCGATAATGATCTTTTCAGCTTTAATCACATATAATGGAAGGAGAAAAGGGGGGGGGGGGGGAGTTACAAAGGAATTTACAAAATATGACAGAGGCCAGTAGATGTGATGTGTATTTACAGACAAACAAATGACTGCAATTTCGGACAATATTGGACGAGAGAGAAGGAGCTTCACAAATTGAGCAACTCCATAACACATTGGTCCACCTCTGGCACTTACGCAAGCAGTTATTTGGCTCGGCACGGATCGACGGAGTCGTCAGATGTCCTCCGAGGGATATATCGTCGAAAATTCTGACCGTTCGGCACATTACGTCACCGAAATTATGAGACCGTTGGAGGGCCCTACACGTAATGCTACGTCGTTCTCAGTCGAGGAGATATCTGGCAATTGTACCAGCAAGGGTGTGGCTTACCGAGCGCGAGGATAGCGGTAGAAACTCTCACCGTGCTGTGGCCGGGCATTATTTTGGTGAAATGTAAGTCCGGAACGGCTCGCCACGAAGGGAGACAAAACGGGGCACAGAATATCGTCAACATACCACTGTCGCAATTAATAAAATATTCTGGGCCGTGCCGCGCTGTAAGTGTGCCGCGTAGGACGACCGAAGGTTCCTGCCGTGAAAAGAAGTAGCACCCCGGGCCGCCACTCCTGGTTGTCGGGCTGTACGTCGGGCGCCAGTCGGGTCGGTATGCCATCACTGTCTGGGGTGTCTCCAGACATGTCTCTGGCCTGGAATCTCACTGACTGGAGTAAAATTGTCCTCAGTGATAGTGTCTCGCTTCGAATTGAGCTCCTATTACCGGTGAGGCCGTGTCTAGAGATTCCCCGTGTAGTGGTGCAATATCGACGTGTGCGTTTCCCGTCGTTCGGCCCAACAGCCGGGGGTGACGGTCTGCTCAATTTGCAAAGGCCTTTCTCTTGAAAAAAATGTCCATTTTTTTTCTAAAATTATAACCATTTGTTTTGTCTGTAAATGGACATCACATCTGCCAATTTCTGCCCAAACCTGATAGTTCCTTTGTGATTTTTTTTTTTTTTTTTTTCTTTTTTTTTTTTTTTTTTTAATTGTGTGCACGTGTGTGTGTGTGTGTGTGTGTGTGTGTGTGTGTGTACACGCACGCACCTTAGAGTGTATTTCAGAAAGGAGAATAGGTACAAAGGAGTGGTTTGCAGCATAAGGTTCACACACACACACACACACACACACACACACACCCCCAAAGCTTTTGTTTTTACAGGTGACTTACTGACAAATATGCCCCTTTCCCTCCTCCCCCCCCCGGTCCCTCCTTCCGAACAGAGGGCACAATTTGTGGAATGGTTAGTAGAGACAAAGTCTGACACCCAGATACAGTGGAACTTGTGGACACACAACAGAAGCACATCACCGTTATGTCCAACCACAACCACGTGACAGTGGTACGTGAAGAAGACTAATTCTGGTTATCAGAGGATGAGTGATGCTGATGTGGAACTGGTGCAACAGGCATTTATCCAGGGGCCAAACAAATTGAACATCTCGATAGTTGCAGCTGCGACTGATCTCTGTGCTCGAGGTACTGCACAAGAGACTGAGGCTTCGATCCTGCGAGGTGCAGCAGTCCAAAGTGCAAAGCATTTGCAATTGAGATTCTGAGTCGCACCGATGACGGTGTAGACTGAGGAAGGTGACGTTCACAGATGAAGCTTGCTTTCGTGTGCTGGGGAAGGTGAACTGACAAAATTATGGGGTTATCAGAATGCCCATTTTAGTATTGAAATTGTGCACAATTCAAAGGCAAATGTACGGTGTGGTGTGCTTCAGGACTGAATCGGAGGGCTGTTTTCCTTTGGAGAGGTGTCAATAACTTTGACTGTATAAAAAACTGGCTCTGAGCACTATGGGACTTAACTTCTGAGGTCGTCATTCCCCTAGAACTTAGAACTACTTAAACCTAACTAACCTATGGACACCACACACATCCGTGCCCGAGGCAGGATCCGAACCTGCGACCGTAGCGGTCGCGCGGTTCCGGACTGTAGCGCCTAGAACCGCTCGGCCACCCCGGCTGGCTGGACTGTTTACCTGGACGTGTTGGAACAGTTCGCATTTCCACAGGTTGTAAATAGCCGGACAGTGCCTCTCTTCACTGGACCCCGATCACTGGGAAGGCTTTCGACAACACGTTTCCAGGTCACTGGATTGATTGGCAAGGGAGGACCTTGAGGTTTCCAGAAATAAGCCTGTTAGACTGTTTTCTTTGAAGCTTTATGAAGGAAGCTGTCCGCCATGCTACAGTGCAGGACCTGTAGGAACTGTGCATTCCCTTCAGAGGAGCAACTGCACACGTCAGTGAAGACATACTAGACAGAACACAGGAGGAACTGGAATATCACGTAGACATCCTGCGTGCTACGTATGCCGCAAATGGCAACTTTTATACCTATCCCCATTTCTGAAATATATATGAGCAAAGTTTCAAAAATTATTTTAGGTCTCCCTGTATTTCCTTTAGCACCAACTGAATTTTTAATTTTTATGTTCCATCCAACTCATTTGAATGAGAGTCCTATATATCCACATTTGTGTCATCTAGGTACTGTTTACATTACTCAATTTTTCATTACATATGATACCAGATTTTGGAGGTGGAAAGGTCAAAAAGTTGACATAGCTTTCCTAGTTTCATTCACTGATGTCTGATATTGGTTGTGCAGAAGATAATGTTTGGTGCCCACTCTAGAACATCCTGTAGAGGGCTCTTCCAACAGTTGGGCCTATTGACAGCAGCCTCACAATAGATTTACTCCCTTATGAAATCATTGTCAACAATCAGTCACAGTTTGGAAACATTCAAATTATTCATAATTATAATACTAGGAGGACAAATGATTTCATCTATCTGCCATTCAGCTTAAGAGACACAGAAATGGGTAATATATTTGACCGCTTGCTGAAAACTGAGCCATATCTGCCTGATAATTCCTTCTACTACATGGAAGAATTTCTCTCTCTCTCTCTCTCTCTCTCTCTCTCTCTCTCTCTCTCTCTCTCTCTCTCTCTCTCTCTCTCTGTGTGTGTGTGTGTGTGTGTGTGTGTGTGTGTGTGTGTGTGTGTGGTAAAAATCAATGAAAACAATCAATTTTTGCCAGAATAATTTGATTGGATAGATAAATAAAAAATGTACTTACCAAGCAGCAGCAGAACACACACCTAACATAAAGTTATAATTAGGAAGCTTTTGGAGCCAGTGTCTCCTCCTTCAGGCAGGAGGGCTGAAGGGGAAAAGAAGAGAGGTGAAGGAAAAGGACTGGGGAGGTCCAGGAAAAGGGGTAGATTTCCGGAATGTTGCTCAGAACAGCAGGTCAGGGGAGACTTCTTGAACAAGATGAGAAGGAAAGACTGATTGTTGGGGACTGCATCAGACGATATTTGAAAACCTGAGAGCCTAAAGATAGAAGACAGGGTAATATGCAAGACAGAGATTACTGCTTAAACATCGTGCACGAGTTAATAAGCAAAAAACTAAGTGCATTGCACGTAACAGAGATGGGTGGGGTGGAGGGGAGGGGGGTGAAAAATACGTGGGTAAGACAGTGAAAGATGTAGAAAACTAAAATGGATAGAAGAAGATAGCAGTTTCTGTGAATAAATGCTGAGATGGAAGAAATTAACGCAAATTAAGGCCAGGTGGGTGGGGGGAACCGAGGACACGTTGTAGTGCTAGTTCCCACCTGCGGAGTTCTGAGAAACTGTCGTCTGGGGGAAGGATCCAGACGGCACGGGCGGTGAGGCAGGCACCGAGGTCACAATTGTCGTGGTGTAGAGCACTGCAACAGCATATTACGTGTTGCCAGTATTCGCCCCCTTCCTGTGCCCATTCATCCTAATTAATAATTTGTTGGGAGTCACGCCAATGTAAAATGCCGAACAGTGTTTACTTGACAGCTGATAGGTCGTGTCATTTCGGACCTTTCGGTAGTATACATTTTGCGAGTTACAGGGCTGGTACAGGTAATGGTAGCAGGGTGCATAGGGCAAGTCTTGCAGTGGGAACGGTCAAAGGGGAAGGGCCACAGTGTAGGAGGGACATAGGGTCTGACACGGATATTGCGGAGATTGGGATGGTGACAAAAAGCTGTTGTGAATGTGGTGGGCAAAATCTCAGATAGAATGCATCTCGTTTGAGGGCACAATTTTAAGAAATCCTGGCTTTGTCAAAGTATCAATACGTTTCAGAGCAGGATAATACTGTGTGACCTGTGGTGTGCTCCAAAGTTGTTTTTTGGAGAGGTCACCAGTATCAGGATTGGATGTGATGGCTGGGAAATCTGCTTTTGAACTAGGCTGCTGAGACAATTGTGTCCGGTGTATTGTCATAAGGAGTGCCCTGAAATGAGATCTGTTGCAGTCAAAGATTTTGCCTGACATACCTACAATAGTGATTTCGGACAACTTCAGAGGTGATATCATGAAGGCACCAGATGACCGTCTCGTCAGTCACGACTGAGGGGTGCTCGTGCCTTTGTTCATTGTGAACATTCATTTTGCCAGCTTCAAACTTGGCACATCTTTTGTGCACATTAGTGCGAATCGTCAAACCGTCCCCATAAACATTGTGATACTGTTAAAAATCTGGAAACCTTCATTTTCCTTTTACAAGAAGAAACACCCCACAAATGATATGATTCACAATAGACACACCCATTGAAATCAACAGCAAAACAAGATTCTGAGCCAAGTGAGACAGACAAATGCGTTCAGTTGTCAACACTGCTTTAAATTCCATCCTGCCAACTGTATCGAGAGGAAAAAAATCCTTCTGAGTGTTCGAGGCCCAGTACTTCTATTTTCTCATACTTTGGTAGACATCACACTGAGAAGGAAATTTTGAGGAGACCCTCCTTTTCTTTTGGCCATATTAATTTTATTGATTGCTGAGTGTCAGGCCATTGAAGGTAAATTCTCAGTGACCAGATTTATGGAGTTGAGACCAGAATGGTTGTTGTTGTTGTTATCATCGTCTTCATTCCAAAGACTGGTTCAGTGCAGCTCTCCTGCTACTCTATTCTGTGCAAGCCTCATCATCTCCGACTAACTACTGCAGCCTACATCTGTTTGAACCTACTTACTGTACTCGTCTCTCTGTTTGCACATACAATTTTTATCCCCCCATACTTCCCTGTGATACTAAATTGATGTCTCAGAATGTGTCCTATCAACTGGTCCCTTCTTTTAGTCAAGTTGTTCCACACAGTTCTTGTCTCCCCAGTTCTATTCAGTACCTCCTCATTATTGTACATGATCAGTCTGTCTTCAGCATTCTTCTGTAGCACTATATTTCAAAAGCTTGTGTTCCTGTCTTGTCGTAACTGTTTATTATCCATGTTTCACTTTCGTACACTCGAGGCAAATACTTTCAGAAAAGACTTCCTAACACTTAAGTCTATATTCAGTGTGTTGTGTCTAGGAATCTTGCATACTCTGTTCACTAGATAAACAGTCGAACAACTCGTATTAATGAGTTTTGTTACAAAAGGCAATTACAATTACTTAACTTAGATATGTGTCACAAGCAAAGGGCGACGTGCAAAATAATCGGTCTGCTTCAGAATAGACAAATGTAAGTCTGTGCTACATAGAGATAGCTAACAAAGTGGCTAACGTTGAAGCTGCTATTGTAGTGGGCTCCACGAGTCGAGCACAGCACCTGTGTCCTCTTCACGTAGGGGCTGCCGCTGTCACATTGTCGACCCGGAGTGAGGTCGGCCAGCGTGCGATCGGCTGACCTCTCGTCGTAGCTTTCTCTTCCCCGTTGTTCCAGACTGGTGTGCCGGGCCGACTTTACACCATAACAGGACATTAACAAATTTATCTTCTTCAGAAATGCTTTTCTTGCTGTTGTCACTATACATTTTATATCCTCTCCACTTTGGCCACCATCGGTTACTTCGCTACCTAAATAGAATAACTTGCCTACTACTTTAACGGTCTTATTTCCAAATCTAACTCCCTCATCAGCACCTGATTTAATTTGTCTACATCCCATTATCTTTCTTTTGCTTTTGTTGATGTCCATCTTACATCCTCCTTTCAAGACACTGTCCACTCCGTTAAACTGCTCTTCCACAACTGTTGCTGCCTCTGACAGAATTACAAGTCTCAAAGGTTTCATTTCCCCTCCTCAGACTTTTATATCTTCTCGAGATATTTTTTTCCTTTACTGCTTGCTCAGTATACAAATTGAATAACATAAGGGATAGGCTGCAAACCTGTGTCACTCCCTTCTCAATCACTGCTTCTGTTTCATGATCCTCAGCTCTTATCGCTGCTGTCTGGTTTCTGTACAAATTGTAAATAGCCTTTTGCTACCTATATTTTACCTGTTACCTTCAGAATTTCAAAGAGAGCATTCCACTCATCTCTAAATCGAGAACTGCTATAAAAGGTTTATCTTTCCTTAGTAGCTTATCTTGTAAGGGTTCATACATTTCTGTGGAATCCAAACTGATCTACCCCGAGGTCAGTGTCTACCAGTTTTTCCATTCTTCTGTAAATAATTTGTGTCAGTATTTTGCAGTCGTGACTTATTCCCTGATAGTTCAATAATAATCACACACGTCAGCACCTGCTTTCTTTGGAATTGGAATTAATACATTCTTCCTGGAGTCTGAGGGCATTTCATCTGTCTTGTACATCTTGCTGACAAGGCGGAATAATTTTGTCACGATTGGCTCTCCCGAGGCTATCAGTATTTCTGATGGAACGTCATCTACTCCAGGGGCCTTGTTTTGACTCGAGTGTTTTGTTGGCTTCAAGTTCATCTCTAGTGTACAGACCCTCTATATACTCCTTCCACCTTCCAACTTTCAGCTTTTCCTTCTGTGCTTAGAAATGGTTTTCAGCCAGTGTCTATCATTCTTCTAGTTATGTATGTTTCTATATCCTTACATTTGTCCTCTAGCCATTCTGTCAATCTCATTTTTAGACGTTTGTATTTCCTTTTGCCTACTTCATTTGCTGCATTTTTATAAATTCTCCTCTCATCAGTGAAATTCGATATCTCCTGCTATATCTGAGGATTTCTATTAGGCATTGTCTTTTTACCTATTTCATCTCTCAGAGCTCTCCCTGCGTACTCTACTCCATTTCTTTCCCCCGTTTCAGTCAGTTGTTACATACACAAAGCTAAAATGGCTAAAAAGAAACCACGTACATTAAAGTCAAACGAACACACTGTTACGCTCTTGTCGTCTTTCTGGACTTGTTAAAACTGATTTAGATCTGCTTAGTGCACTGAAATACTGTGCCATTTCAACAACTGTATAGTCATCTTGTGGTGAAATGTACTTTTTTTTCATAAGACAACCGGTATGGCACTCATGATTATGTCACACCAATTTACTCGGCGTATATCCGAGAGCTTTAGACTATTAACCCTTGAGCGGGCATGCTCATCTATAAAGTGCACCAAACACAAATGAAATTGTTTTGCACTATTCCATTGTTGTTTCGCAATTTTGAGCCCATACATGTTCGTTCATCATTGCTTCAGCTAACACAGTGATAAATACTGTTGTCATACATCCAAGTGAAAAGTAGTAATATAAAATAAAATAAACATTAGGCAGGGTGAAAAATTATGTTCCGTGCAAGAAAATTACTCAGTTTATGAGCTAACTGCTCAGTCCCACAATGAGGCAGCTGTTTACAATATAATTAGTAATCGAATAAGCAGTTGGCTGGGACTGATGCGGCTGTACTGTTTAAAGTTTTCAGTGGGTCATTACTCTGGGGTAACACGTGTCTGTAGCAACAGAGTGATATAATTAAAGTTCATTGTATTGTCATTTCATTAAACTGAGATTAAAATGTGAATTTGCTCGTACACATTTACCTCGGTAACGTACTTTACATTTATACAAAATACACCACTCGAGGGTTAATTGAAATTTGTGGCCGCATTACGATAAGCGGGCCTCGTGCGGTGGGCTGACAGTAGACGGTGTGCCGTGCAGGACTTCATACTGGGGCTGCGGCCGCTGTCGAAGTTGGGCCCCGTGGGCGCGCTGCTGGAGATCGCGCTCATCTGCTACCTGGTGGCCACCTCCTCGGTGGGCGTCTACACGCTGCCCGGCCTGCGCCGCGTGAAGCCGCGTCGCGCCCGCACGCCCTTCACGCACGTCGTCGCCAACTGCGCCCTGCTGCTCGTGCTCAGCTCTGCACTGCCGCTGCTCGCTCGTATACTCGGTACGTCGCAGGTGCCGTGTCGCACTGTCGCCTTATCTGTGTTAATGAAGGACTGACCTGGTTTGTGGTTCCGGGTGTGTAGTCACAGTTGCAGGTTGCCTCCCTAATTACTCCAATAGGCAAATAAAATTGATTTACAGTATTTTGTATCATTAAAGAGTGAATTTAAAAATTTTGTTATAATCTTAGCTTTAAGAAGTGTAATCTTATATAAAAGGCTTAACACCGTAAGTCAAGTATTACAGTTAGAAACTGTTTGTCTTAAGGCAGTGTAGCTGACGGCACACGAATACGTGGGATTCATTTGTCCAGTACTTGAGGACCACTTCCGTCGGACATCCCAAATGCTGTTCATCTTTTGTGGATATATGGCTATATTTAACTAAAGTAATATACCCAATTGTAAACAGTTGCAGACAGAGGAGTTGATGTGCTGTGAACTTCACTCAGCTCTGATCTGTTTCCGAGGTAAGCCTTTTAAATAGAAGCGTCGAATCACTGCTCGAAACTCACCATTTTCCGTGTTATGAAATAACATGACCTCATTGCTTTAGTCACCTGGAACAATGAAACCGCATGATGGTTTTGGCTGCAGTATTACCTGTCTTCTTAGTGACAGATAACATTGACTACCAGCAAACCGTTTCAATATTATGAGCACCGTCACTTGCATTTTCTAAGGACTTATCGAATGACCTTTCTGTAGCTCAGGAGATTTGACACTATAAACACTGGAACACAGTTCTGACTGTAATCGTCCAGTGTTTTGCAAAGAGGACACTTGGGGACATTCAGTGTAGTTTCAAACCTTTTCCAAACAGTTTCTCCCTTGTAAGTTAAACATAGTGTTTAACAGATTAACTAGTGATAAAAGTAATCAGATGTCTGGAACTGTTCTGTGCTTGGGAGTTTATGGTTTTGTACTGTTCTGAGTTGGGCAGTGCTCCTGTCATAGTGATGCTAACCTGCCCCTTTATTTTTAGTGTGCTGAAATAGATCTACGAAAGTGACTCTAGTTCGAAAACCTAACACTTATCTTTTGCAGTTTTATGTGTGGCACATTTTATCACATCTTCAGAACAAATAAGAAGAAGAGATTACAGTATCCACGAATTTAAATTGATATTATTGTAAATGAACTCTTACTTATTTTACGCCGCCATCCATTAGTAGTCCTTGTTCTCATTGGTGGCACAATTGGTGCACTAGATTTATCCTCCTTGCAAAAATTATTTCAGATTTATCTTTAGTTCTTTATACATTGTTAATACGGAGATGATAGATAAACTCCAGTGGAAGACTGCAGGAGAGACACTCAGTAGCTCGATACGGGCTTTTGTTGAAGTTTCGAGAACATACCTTCACCGAAGAGTCAAGCAGTATATTGCTCCCTCCTATGTATATCTCGCGAAGAGACCGTGAGGATAAAATCAGAGAGATTAGAGCCCACACAGAAGCATACCGACAATCCTTCTTTCCACGAACAATACGAGACTGGAATAGAAGGGAGAACCGATAGAGGTACTCAGGCTACCCTCCGCCACACACCGTCAGGTGGCTTGCGGAGTACGGATGTAGATGTAAATGAAATTTCATGCGCTGTTGAATTAACTTTGTTTCTATTTGGTAAATTCACATTCCATTTAATTTTAGACAGATTCGACCAACATAAGGTTGAACTTAAAACTTGCTACATGTTAGACATAATACATCTCCCCCCAAAACCTTACCCTCAGGAGGTTACATGAAAGATAATAATCAAAACATTAACAAAAGTAGTTCATTTGTACTGTATGACTGTCTAGAAATGTTCTGATAATCTGTAATAGCAGTAATAATAATAATAATAATAATAATAATAATAATAATAATAATAAACATAGTAATGAGAAATTGGAAAACCACATTTAATATCCAAACAAATTCAAATAACATCACATCACAGCCAATACAGATTAAGTGTGGAGTATACCAAGGAGACTCATTAAGTCCTTTCTGGTTCTGCCTTGCTCTGAACCCACTATCCAACATGCTAAATAATACAAATTATGGATACAATATTACTGGAACATACCCACACAAAATCACACATTTGCTATACATGGATGATCTAAAACTACTGGCAGCAACAAATCAACAACTCAACCAATTACTAAAGATAACAGAAGGATTCAGCAATGATATAAATATGGCTTTTGGAACAGACAAATGTAAGAAAAATAGCATAGTAAAGGGAAAACACACTAAACAAGATTATTACATACTGGATAACCACAGCGACTGCATAGAAGCGATGGGAAAAAACGGATACCTATAAATATCTAGGATACAGACAAAAAATAGGAATAGATAATACAAATATTAAAGAAGAACTAAAAGAAAAATATAGACAAAGACTAACAAAAATACTGAAAACAGAATTGACAGCAAGAAACAAGACAAAAGCTATAAATACTTATGCCATACCAATATTGACCTACTCATTTGGAGTAGTGAAATGGAGTAACACAGACCTAGAAGCACTCAATACACTTACACGATCACAATGCCACAAATATAGAATACATCACATACATTCAGCAACAGAAAGATTCACATTAAGCAGAAAGGAAGGAGGAAGGGGATTTATCGACATAAAAAACCTACATTATGGACAGGTAGACAATTTAAGAAAATTCTTTCTAGAACGAGCAGAAACTAGCAAAATACACAAGGCAATCACTCATATAAATACATCGGCTACACCACTGCAATTTCATAACCACTTCTACAACCCTTTAGATCACATAACATCAACAGATACGAAGAAAGTAAATTGGAAAAAGAAAACACTTCATGGCAAGCACCCGTATCATCTAACACAGCCACACATCGATCAAGACGCATCCAACACATGGCTAAGAAAAGGCAATATATACAGTGAGACAGAAGGATTCATGATTGCAATACAGGATCAAACAATAAACACCAGGTATTACAGCAAGCATATTATTAAAGATCCCAATACCACAACGGATAAATGCAGACTTTGTAAACAACAAATAGAAACAGTAGATCACATCACAAGCGGATGTACAAAACTAGCAAATACAGAATACCCCAGAAGACATGACAATGTCGCAAAAATAATACATCAACAGCTTGCCTTACAACATAAACTTTTAAAACAACACGTTCCTACATACAAGTATACACCACAAAATGTACTGGAGAATGATGAATACAAATTATACGCGAACAGAACCATTATAACAGATAAAACAACGCCACATAACAAACCTGACAACATACTCACCAATAAAAAGAAGAAATTAACACAACTAATCGAAATATCCATACCCAATACAACAAATATACAAAAGAAAACAGGAGAAAAAATTGAAAAATACATCCAACTGGCTGAGGAAGTCAAAGACATGTGGCATCAGGATAAAGTTGACATCATACCAATTATACTATCAACTACAGGAGTCATACCACACAATATCCACCAGTACATCAATGCAATACAGCTACATCCAAACATATATATACAACTACAGAAATCTGTAATTATTGATACATGTTCAATTACCCGAAAGTTCCTAAATGCAATATAACACATACCGTACAGTTAAAAGGAAGTGACGCTTGATCAAGGTCCGCGTCACTCCATTTTTAACCGGACTTAACGTCTGAGAAAGTGAAGGAAATAATAATAATAATAATAATAATAATAATAATAATAATAACCAGACATAATGTCTGAGAAAGGAAAGAAAGAAAGAAAGAAAGAAATAATAATAATAATAATAAATTAAACAAAGAAACTATAAAGTCTTCATAATATTCTTGAACTACAACCACTTGGGTGCAGGTGGACTCTACAAATGCATTTCAAATAGATACCTTTGTGTACATGATGTAAATGATACTAAAATTATAGCTATAGCTGTAAAAAAAATTAAGTGAGAAGTGTTAATGTATGTATGTGTTGTATATTAAAATCGTGTATCACATTGTTTACTAAACACTGACCACTTTCATCGCAGGTTCTGTGAATATTATTGCAAATGTAATCATTTTTGACCTCCAGAAACCGTATTCAATCCTGACATCTGTGACTGATAGTTCTATCTCTCACATCCCTTCAATAAATTTAAAATAATAATTTTAAATATAGTTTATTAAAAATTTTTCTTTCAAAAATTCAGTCTTGATCACACCACGTATGCTTCAAGAACATAGGTGATCGGTTTCGGTCATATCACATGAGCATCATCAGACCTGTAATTTAATTTAGAAAGTAATGGAAACCTTACTAGATTGACAATAAAATATGACAGAATGCTTATAAGGATAAAATACGATAAGACTTGTTATACCCATGGCAACCTTTGAAGATGGTAGATGGAGCACTCTTCTCAGCTGCTGTGATGTCGACTGGTGCCAGCAAGTAACAGGCATACGCTTAAATACGAAGATGCTCCGCCTACCTCTTCTCCCTCTACCTCACATCAACCAATCAGTGTAAAACGGGTTCACATAATCGTCAAAACGTAAAAAAATGAAGTACAATAATAACATAAAAATAGATTTGTATAAAATATCTCTTTACAACCATGGAACTACTTAAATATTGTATAAAATATCAATTAAAAGCTTTAAAAATAACTGTACAGATGATGTATACTAATTGTGCCCTCTATGGGCTAAGGTGGTAATACCACAACAGTTTCAAAGTCAACGATGTTGTGAAGGTCTTTGGAATTGTGGCATCATGTCGATATGTGAGTTGTGACTTGACTGCAAGTATACACCTCTGCTAGATTAAGTCTGTCTGTCTTATATTAACATTATTCAAAGATTGCCACGGGTATAACAAGTCTTATTGTATTTTATCCTTATAAGCATTTTGTCATATTTTATTATCAATCTGGTAAGGTTTCTATTACTTTCTAAATTAAATTACAGGTCTGATGATGGTCATGTGATATAACCGAAACCGGTCACCTATGTTCTTGAAGCATACGTGGTGTCATCGAGACTGAATTTTTGAAAGAAAAATTAAAAAAAAAAAATTCTTTATCACTGTTCCAAAAAGTTTATTCAAATTGTTCATAGTTTATTAAGTTATTTGTAAATTATGATCTATGACATAGCACAATGTGCTAGCAAAGGCAATAGGAATATCAAATAATGAAAAATTGTAATACTTAAGTTATTTGCAGGTTATATTTGTCCAGGTTTTTTCTCCTCCCCCCCCCCCTCCCCCCCCCCCCCCCTTCTCCGTCCCCCAAGTAATGTGATACTGATACTCGTAACTCCAGTTTTTCACAAAATATGCAAAGCAAAAACTTACCAAATTAGTCCCTACATAACCAATCCCACATAACCTCCATCCCACGTGAGACACGATCAGTTCGGCTCCTCTGTCGAGGCATGTACCGATCTCCCGTCGCTACAACCCACAAAGTCCTATCGGTCGCGCCGCACCGTCGGCTTCCGTTGCGAGCATAGAATCTGGTGCTGTTTCTGCAGAAAATCGGTAGAGTGGACAAAGGATTTCTGCGAATAGGAGGACAGGTCCGAGATCGTCTGAGCCATCACAGGCGAGAAAATTAATTTTTTTTTCCTTCTTTCTTTCCCTTTAAAAAAAAAAAATGTTCTAGAGTGTATATTGAATAGTGTTGAATAGTGCCATTCCTGATATTGTGTGAGAAACCTTTCGGCATTCAAAATAACATCCAGTCCTCTCGGACCGGATAAATATTCACCATGTACAGTTTTCGAGGTAATCTTACACCCCTCTTCCCGCAAAATAGTGGCAAGTTCAGGTAACAGTGAGGAGGTGGCTAGGGTTTGGGCTCCCTTCTCCCTAACATTGAAATCTGGTGACTGTGGGGCCACGGGAGATGTAGAACTTCACATCGTGCCCACAAAATCGGTCCCGGATGTGGAAGGAATGTGAATGTGGCCTCTGTCGTCTTGCGACACAGTGTCGCCACTAGGGGGACCAACATTGTACAGTACGGTGCACCTGATTGGTTAAAATTGTCACACAATCCTCACAAGTAATGCTACCTAGCAGAGTGACTGTGGGGCCCATGGACTACCACGGTACGGCTCACCAAATTGTCTACGAACCTCTGCCGTGTTTCGCTCTTTGGACGTAAATGCGGCCAGAAGTTTAAACCGGTGTGAAACGACTCTCGTCCGACCGAATGACTTTCTTCGGTTGCTTTGTAGTGCATGAGGCCTCCCGTTACGAGCATTTGCATCACCCATCTGCAGGTGGTCGCTCATGTCGGCACCAATGATGTGTGTCGCTATGGATCGGAGGAAATCCTCTCGGGCTTCCGGCGGCTATCTGATTTGGTGAAGACTGCCAGTCTCGCTAGCGGGATGAAAGCAGAGCTCAGCATCTGCAGCATCGTCGACAGGACTGACTGCGGACCTTTGGTACAGAGCCGAGTGGAGGGTCTGAATCAGAGGCTGAGACGGTTCTGCGACCGTGTGGGCTGCAGATTCCTCGACTTGCGCCATAGGGTGGTGGGGTTTCGGGTTCCGCTGGATAGGTCAGGAGTCCACTACACGCAACAAGCGGCTACACGGGTAGCAGGGGTTGTGTGGCGTGGGCTGGGCGGTTTTTTAGGTTAGATGGCCTTGGGCAAGTACAGAAAGGGCAACAGCCTCAACGGGTGCGGGGCAAAGTCAGGACATGCGGGGACCAAGCAGCAATCGGTATTGTAATTGTCAACTGTCGAAGCTGCGTTGGTAAAGTACCGGAACTTCAAGCGCTGATAGAAAGCACCGAAGCTGAAATCGTTATAGGTACAGAAAGCTGGCTTAAGCCAGAGATAAATTCTGCCGAAATTTTTACAAAGGTACAGACGGTGTTTAGAAAGGATAGATTGCATGCAACCGGTGGTGGAGTGTTCATCGCTGTTAGTAGTAGTTTATCCTGTAGTGAAGTAGAAGTGGATAGTTCCTGCGAATTATTATGGGTGGAGGTTACACTAAACAACCGAACTAGGTTAATAATTGGCTCCTTTTACCGACCTCCCGACTCAGCAGCATTAGTGGCAGAATAACTGAGAGAAAATTTGGAATACATTTCACATAAATTTTCTCAGCATGTTATAGTCTTAGGTGGAGATTTCAATTTACCAGATATAGACTGGGACACTCAGATGTTTAGGACGGGTGGTAGGGACAGAGCATCGAGTGACATTATACTGAGTGCACTATCCGAAAATTACCTCGAGCAATTAAACAGAGAACCGACTCGTGGAGATAACATATTGGACCTACTGATAACAAACAGACCCGAACTTTTCGAATCTGTATGTACAGAACAGGGAATCAGTGATCATAAGGCCGTTGCAGCATTCCTGAATATGGAAGTTAATAGGAATATAAAAAAAGGGAGGAAGGTTTATCTGTTTAGCAAGAGTAATAGAAGGCAGATTTCAGACTACCTAACAGATCAAAACGAAAATTTCTGTTCCGACACTGACAATGTTGAGTGTTTATGGAAAAAGTTCAAGGCAATCGTAAAATGCGTTTTAGACAGGTACGTGCCGAGTAAAACTGTGAGGGACGGGAAAAACCCACCGTGGTACAACAACAATGTTAGGAAACTACTGCGAAAGCAAAGAGAGCTCCACTCCAAGTTTAAACGCAGCCAAAACCTCTCAGACAAACAGAAGCTAAACAATGTCAAAGTTAGCGTAAAGAGGGCTATGCGTGAAGCGTTCATTGAATTCGAAAGTAAAATTCTATGTACCGACTTGACAGAAAATCCTAGGAAGTTCTGGTCTTACGTTAAATCAGTAAGTGGCTCGAAACAGCATATCCAGACACTACGGGATGATGATGGCATTGAAACAGAGGATGACACGCGTAAAGCTGAAATACTAAACACCTTTTTCCAAAGCTGTTTCACAGAGGAAGACCGCACTGCAGTTCCTTCTCTAAATCCTCGCACAAACGAAAAAATGGCTGACATCGAAATAAGTGTCCAAGGAATAGAAAAGCAACTGGAATCACTCAATAGAGGAAAGTCCACTGGACCTGACGGGATACCAATTCGATTCTACACAGAGTACGCGAAAGAACTTGCCCCCCTTCTAACTGCCGTGTACCGCAAGTCTCTAGAGGAACGGAGGGTTCCAAATGATTGGAAAAGAGCACAGATAGTCCCAGTCTTCAAGAAGGGTCGTCGAGCAGATGCGCAAAACTATAGACCTATATCTCTTACGTCGATCTCTTGTAGAATTTTAGAACATGTTTTTTGCTCGCGTATCATGTCATTTCTGGAAACCCAGAATCTACTATGTAGGAATCAACATGGATTCCGGAAACAGCGATCGTGTGAGACCCAACTCGCCTTATTTGTTCATGAGACCCAGAAAATATTAGATACAGGCTCCCAGGTAGATGCTATTTTTCTTGACTTCCGGAAGGCGTTCGATACAGTTCCGCACTGTCGCCTGATAAACAAAGTAAGAGCCTACGGAATATCAGACCAGCTGTGTGGCTGGATTGAAGAGTTTTTAGCAAACAGAACACAGCATGTTGTTATCAATGGAGAGACGTCTACAGACGTTAAAGTAACCTCTGGCGTGCCACAGGGGAGTGTTATGGGACCATTGCTTTTCACAATATATATAAATGACTTAGTAGATAGTGTCGGAAGTTCCATGCGGCTTTTCGCGGATGATGCTGTAGTATACAGAGAAGTTGCTGCATTAGAAAATTGTAGCGAAATACAGGAAGATCTGCAGCGGATAGGCACTTGGTGCAGGGAGTGGCAACTGACCCTTAACATAGACAAATGTAATGTATTGCGAATACATAGAAAGAAGGATCCTTTATTGTATGATTATATGATAGCGGAACAAACACTGGTAGGAGTTACTTCTGTAAAATATCTGGGAGTATGCGTGCGGAACGATTTGAAGTGGAATGATCATATAAAACTAATTGTTGGTAAGGCGGGTACCAGGTTGAGATTCATTGGGAGAGTGCTTAGAAAATGTAGTCCATCAACAAAGGAGGTGGCTTACAAAACACTCGTTCGACCTATACTTGAGTATTGCTCATCAGTGTGGGATCCGTACCAGGTCGGGTTGACGGAGGAGATAGAGAAGATCCAAAGAAGAGCGGCGCGTTTCGTCACTGGGTTATTTGGTAACCGTGATAGCGTTACGGAGATGTTTAATAAACTCAAGTGGCAGACTCTGCAAGAGAGGCGCTCTGCATCGCGGTGTAGCTTGCTCGCCAGGTTTCGAGAGGGTGCGTTTCTGGATGAGGTATCGAATATATTGCTTCCCCCTACTTATACTTCCCGAGGAGATCACGAATGTAAAATTAGAGAGATTAGAGCGCGCACGGAGGCTTTCAGACAGTCGTTCTTCCCGCGAACCATACGCGACTGGAACAGGAAAGGGAGGTAATGACAGTGGCACGTAAAGTGCCCTCCGCCACACACCGTTGGGTGGCTTGCGGAGTATCAATGTAGATGTAGATGTAGATGTTAGACGGTTTTGTAACTCCGGCTTGTCCTGCAAGTCCCTGCTTACAGAGCTCCCTTCGCGTGCCACTTTAGTCCCGACAGAGTTTGCTTGTGCGGCAGTCGGTTCTGCGGTGACTACAAAAGCTGTTGCCATCTTATTTTTTGTCACAATTCTCTTCGACGAGCACCTGTCGCGGTCACTTGACACTCACTCCCGTCTCTGCTGCAACTTATCGGACAGTATTCCTCCAGTTTCCCATTGTGAAATATAAATCTTTGATTCGGTGCCTTTCGAAACGCCAAACATTTCAGCTACCTCGGCTATGACCCCACTCTATTTCTTCTCGGACCACAAATAAATTAGAATGTAATGGTCACTGTGATACTGGAATTTTAATGAAAGTGATTTATGGTAATCACATAATTATTCTGATATTATCAGACATATCCATCATTCCGTGGACTGATGACCTCAGTAGTTACGTCCCATTGTGCTCAGAGCCATCCTTCCACAACAAATTGATAGTTTCAGAATTTCGTGCATATTTAATGTATGGGGAGCAATTTGCATTTTATATTTACATTCTTGCTTAACATTTAATCGACCTATTATTGTAGTGATTTGATTTCTAATTTTCTCAGCTGTTACACTCTGTGATCAGAATATAGTTGTGTTAATTCATTTGTACAGGCTAGTTGTAACGGTCTTTACGGCCTGGCCGATGTGAGCATAAAACACTACGAAAAAGTTTGTGATCGATGAAACCCAAATCGGGCACCGTATTGTCACTGTAGGGTTCCCCGAGAGAACGAGAACGTACTCTGTGGAAAAGCTTCCGGTGGGTGCAAACTGTAAAGAGTTCTCGATTGACTGCTTTCTGCTCGATTTGAGACCTTGGACCCATTGTAACACTTATTCTCATTTATTGACTTTTCTTTTAACTGAAATGTAGATGGAAAATTATCAGATGTAGAAGCAATTACAGGTGTGCACCGGGAAAGTATTTTCGAACCCTTGCTGTTTGTGTTGTATATCAGTGACTTTGTGAACAAAATTAATAGTAGGTAGCCTCAGACTTTTTGCACGTGACACAGTTACCAATCCCCCCAGGGGGTCCACAACTCTTTTGTGGACACGTGCGTAGCGAGCTCGGGACCCCGAGCTCATGTGGCCCTCCTTCCTTTCCGGGCTGCATACCTTCCCTTTCCGCATCCTTCCCCGTTCCCCATCTTCGCCCCCCCCCCCCCCCCTCACCGCTGGCTCTTTCCTTCCCTTTCTCCCCCTGTGGGAGTATGGTTTGTGCCAACGTCCGGAGACGGATGCTCGAAACTGTTCCAAATTCCTTGCTTTCTACACTTGCAAGTCTTCGTCCTTCCTCTGTCCTCTTTTCCTTCCCTCTTCTCCTTGCCCTTTTCTCCGCTGCGGCGTTTGAGACCCCTCTTCTTTCCTTTCCCTTTCTCTTTTTTCCTCCCTGTGCGTGTCTGAAGGCCGACCCACGCACTTCCATGCGTAGCCGGTGACGGGGTAACGCGTAATTCCCCGCCCCGGGTAGACAGGTAGGACACGTACGTACCCCCTGGTAACGGCCAGGCCCAGGGAGGGGTGATTACCCGAGCTGATACCTTCCGAAAGTGCCAATTGGTCCCTCCGTCCGTTTGTCGGGAGGTGTGACCTGAGGTGTGAACAATCACCTAAGGCGGGAGTGCCCTCAGTGAGGGACCCCACAAGGGAGGAGCGCGCCATTGGAGACGCCGGTAATCATGGGGGATTCTTCCGCAATGGTTTCCTCACCTTCCACTATGTCTGCTCACAAGCGTAAGTTCACTGAGTCTCAGCCACAGACAGTTCTTCCATCGTTGCCACAGTTCCTTGTTGTTTCTCGGTCTGACGAAGGTCACGACTTCTCCACGGTCAACCCTTTCATTATTCAGAAAGGTGTCGATGCAATTGCAGGTCCTGTAAAGTCTTGTTCCAGATTACGGAATGGCACCCTGTTGTTAGAAACAAACAGTGCCCTCCAGGCACAAAAATTGCTGCGTACTTCTCTGCTTCACACCTTCCCTGTCCGGGTGGAAACGCACCGTACCTTAAATTCCTCGCGTGGAGTCGTTTATACACGCTCCCTCGATGGATTGTCTGACGACGAAATTCAGCACTACCTGTCTGACCAGGGCGTAACGGCTGTTCATGGGGTTATGAAAAGGGTTGACATGAACATCACTCCAACCCGCACTGTCTTCTTGACATTTGACAAAGTTCAACTCCCATCGAAAATCAAAGCAGGCTATGAGATAATTTCCGTTCGCCCTTATGTCCCAAACCCTACGCGTTGCTATCGATGTCAGCGGTTCAATCACACCAGCCAGTCCTGTTCCAATCCGGCCAAATGTGTTACGTGTGGCAAGGATGCCCATGAGGGTGCTTGTCCACCTCCATCCCCTCGCTGCATCAACTGTATGGGTGACCACGCTGCTTCCTCTCGAGATTGCCCCATTTTTAAGGACGAAAAGTTCATCCAGGAAATAAGGGTGAAGGAAAAGGTGTCGACCTTTGCTGCTCGAAAATTATTCGCCAGTCGACAGCCCACCGTGCCTCAGACAGGAAAATACAGCACTGTCCTTGCTTCTCCTCGGCCAACAAAGGAGGCGGCCACGCAGACTTGCGACCTCACCTTTAGTGCCACGGTCGTCAGATCGGCCAGCTCAAAGATCACTCATTCAACCTCACCATTTCGCCTGCCCACTCTCTGGCTCACTCTTTGTCGGGTTCTGCTAAATCTTGAGCCCAAAAGTCAGACACCAAGTCTTCAAAAAAAGAGCATACTCGTGAAGAGTATTTTCGTACCGCAACTTCACAGCCATCGGTTCCTCCTTCATCTAAACATCATACTTCCAAGAAGGCTACAAAGAAACCCAGTTCCTCTCCTTCTCCGCCAAGGCGTGTCCCATCTACAGCACCACCTGGCGGAAATCGCCCTCGGCCATCTTCTGTGTCGCCGAGGCGCACTGCTGGTGGCCGGTCAACCGGCCGATCGCTGGTGGCAGGAGCTGCTCCTGACCAACCTATGGATCAGGATCTTCTGCCTTCGGCTGAATGCCATTCCATGCTGTCGGTCGCAAGCTCTGAGCAGTCGTTGAGTTGACAGCACCCTTGGTCACATTCCTCCATTTTCTGTTCACCCTATGTCCATTGTCCACTGGAATATCCGCGGCATTCGAGTCATTCGAGCCAATCGGGATGAATTGTCTATCCTCTTACAATCCTACTCGCCGGTCATCTTCTGTCTTCAGGAAACAAAGCTGCGTCACCATGACCACTTTGTTCTCCCCCATTTTCAGTCCGTCCGATTTGATCTCCCTTCTGTTGAAGGCACTCCAGCCCATGGAGGACTCATGATTCTTCTCCATGATACTCTCCATTATCACCCAATCCACTTAAACACTTTCTTCCAAGCTGTCGCTGTCCGTCTTTCCCTTTCTGGATATACTTTTTCTCTTTGTACTGTATACATTCCATCGTCCACACCAATGGCACGAGCTGATCTCCTTCATCTTCTTGGTCAGCTTCCACCCCCCTATTTGCTGGTTGGGGACTTCAATGCCCACCACCCGCTTTGGGGATGTCCACATCCTTGTCCACGTAGCTCACTATTGCTAGACGTCTTCCACCAAGCGGATCTAGTTTGCCTTAACACTGGGGTCCCTACATTTTTGTCAGCCTCCACGACAAATTTCTCATGTGGACCTTTCGGTCGGTACTGTTCCGCTAGCTCGGGGCTTCGAATGGTTCGCCCTTGATGATACACACTCGAGTGACCACTTTCCATGTGTCCTTAGACTGCAGCCTCAACTGCCCTACATGCGCCCGCGACGCTGGAAGTTTTCCCAAGCCGATTGGCCACTTTTTTCGTCTCTAGCGACATTCGATGACCGTCACTTTCCCAGCGTCGACGATGAGGTCACACATATTACCGACGTTATTCTTACAGCTGCGGAACGTTCAATACCACGCACCTCCGAATTGCCCCGGCGCCCCCCAGTTCCTTGGTGGAACGAGGCATGCCATGACGCAATACGTGAGCGGCAACGTGCTCTTCGCATTTTCCGTCACCATCCTACTTTGGCCAACTGTATCCGCTATAAGCAGCTCCGTGCGCGATGCCGTCGCGTCATCCGCGATAGCAAGAAGGCAAGCTGGAAATTCTTTATTAGCTCATTTAACACCTTCACTCCCTCCCTGGCAGTTTGGAGTCAGCTTCGACGGTTCTCAGGCGCGCCTAGTTTCTCCCCGGTCTCTGGGCTCACTGTGGCGCATGATACCTTAGTGGACCCCGTCGCAATTTCTAACTCATTGGATCAGCACTTTGCTGAGATTTCGAGCTCTTCAAATTACCCGCCAGCGTTTCTCCCGAAGAAACGTGCAGCGGAAGTGCGACATCTTGCTTTCTCCTCTCAAAATCACGAAAGCTACAATACTATTTTCTCCATGCGGGAACTCCAACATGCCCTCTCTTCTTCTCGCTCCTCCGTCCCGGGACCGGATGGTCTCCATGTCCAAATGTTACTGCATTTATCAACCCATAGTCTGCGTTACCTCCTTCGCCTTTATAATCGAATTTGGACCGACAGTACTTTTCCCAGACGATGGTGGGAAGCTATCGTCGTTCCCGTTCCGAAACCTGGAAGGGACAAACATCTCCCCTCTAGCTATCGCCCCATTTCTCTCACGAGTAGTGTCTGTAAGGTTTTGGAGCGTATGGTGAATTACCATTTAGCTTGGTGGCTGGAATCCCGCAGTCTTTTAACACCTGCCCAATGCGGATTCCGACAATATCGTTCTGCAGTTGACCATCTTGTTGCTCTCTCCACTTATATCATGAACAATTTTCTCCGGAAACGCCAAACGGTAGCAATATTTTTTGATCTGGAGAGAGCATACGATACCTGTTGGAGGACAGGCATCCTCCGCACACTGTTCTCTTAGGGCTTTCGAGGCCGGCTGCCCCTTTTTCTTCGCGAATTTATGGCAGAGCGCACATTTAGGGTGCGGGTGAACATTACTCTCTCCCGTACTTTCTCCCAAGAAAACGAGGTAACCCAGGGCTCCGTGCTGAGTGTTGTACTTTTTGCCATCGCCATAAATCCAATTATGGATTGTCTCCTTCCTGATGTCTCGGGCTCCCTTTTTGTGGACGATTTTGCGATCTACTACAGCTCTGAACGGACAAGCCTTCTTGAACGACGTCTTCAAGGATGTCTCGATTGCCTCCACTCTTGGAGCACCGAAACCGGCTTCCGTTTTTCTCCCAGTAAGACCGTTTGTGTTAATTTTTGGCGACGAAAGGAGTTTCTTCCACCCTCCTTACATCTAGGACCTGTCAACCTTCCGTTTTCAGACGTCGCTAAATTCTTGGGTCTTATGTTTGACAGAAAACTGTGCTGGTCCTCCCACGTTTTCTATCTTTCGGCTCGCTGTCTGCGATCCCTCAACACCCTCCGTGTCCTGAATGGTACCTCCTGGGGAGTGGACCAAGTGGTCCTTCTCCGCCTTTATCGCGCCTTAGTGCACTCGAAATTGGACTATGGAAGCATAGTGTACTCCTCTGCTCGGCCGTCTGTTCTTCGGCGTCTCGACTCTATCCACCACCGTGGATTACGTTTAGTGTCTGGAGCATTTTACACCAGCCCTGTGGAAAGCCTTTGTGCTGAGACTGCTGAACCTCCACTGTCCAATCGGCGAGCAGTCCTTCTGAGTTGTTATGCTAGCCATCTGTCTTCCATGCCTGCTAATCCAGCCCATGACATTTTTTTCGACGCCTCCTTTGATGTAGGGTATGCAGGCCGCCCCTCCTCCCTACTACCACCGGGAGTCCGCTTCCGTCAACTGCTCCATTCTCTTTCCTTCCGCTTTCCTAAAACCTTCTTGACAACTTGGGGTACAGCACCGCCTTGGCTCCGTCCCCGGATCTGCCTGCTCCGAGACCTTTGTCGATTTCCCAAGGATGGTACCCCTTCACTTGTTTATCGTCGGGCATTTGCTGCTCTATGTGCACAAATGACGGACGCCACATTTATTTACACCGACGGCTCGAAAACATCGTTAGGTGTAGGGAGTGCCTATATTGTTGGCGACATCCCAAATCACTTTTGGCTTCCTGACCAGTGTTCGGTTTATACTGCGGAGCTTTACGCTGTTCTCCAGGCTGTCCACTACATCCGCCGCCATCAGCGGATACAGTACGTTATCTGCTCAGATTCTCTCAGCTCTCTTGTCAGTCTCCAAGCTCTTTACCCTGTGCACCCTCTGGTCCACCGGATTCAGGACTGTCTGCGCTTGCTCCACCTGGGGGGGCGTCTCGGTGGCGTTCCTCTGGCTCCCGGGACATGCTGGTATCTGTGGGAATGAGGCGGCCAATATAGTGGCCAAGGCTGCAGTCTCTCTTCCTTGGCCAGCTATTCAATCGATTCCCTTCACCGATCTACGGAGCGTTTTATGTCGCAGAGTTGTTCGTTTATGGCACGCGCATTGGTCGACACTTCCCCATAATAAATTGCGGGACGTCAAAGGTCTTCCTTGTGCTTGGACCTCTTCCTCCTGAAAGCTTCGTCGGGAGGAGATCATTTTAACTAGACTTCGGATAGGGCACTGTCTTTTTAGCCATCGACATCTTTTAAGCGGCGATCCTCCCCCACTCTTTCCCCACTGCTCTCAGCTACGGACGGTAAGACACCTTTTAATTGAGTGCCTCTATTTTAATCCGTTACGCTCCCGTCTACAGCTGTCGCCTGATCTATTGTCGATTTTAGCAGATGACACGCGCTCAGCTGACCGCGTTCTACAGTTTATTAGTGACAGTGAAATGACGTCAGTCATTTGAAGCTTTTTTTGGGGACAACCAACCCCTTTCTGTAGTGGATTTTTAAGCCTTCCTTCTGCTTTTATTTCTCAAATTTTATGACTTTCGTTCCCATTGCTGCTGGTTTCCATTTCCGGTTTTTTGTTTCCTAAGTCACGGACCGGGCGCTAATGACCATATCAGTTTTGCGCCCTAAAACCAAACCGAAAAAAAAAAAAGTTACCAATAATGAAGTACTGTCTGATAGAGGAAGCATAAATATTTGTGCCAATCTTTATACGATTTCAAAATGGTGCAGATATTGGCAACTTGTTTTAAATTACAGAAATGTAAAGCTGAGCACTTCACAAAACAAAAAAGTAGTGTCCTACGACCGTAATATCGGTGAGTTACAGTTTGAATCGCTCGACGCATACAAATACCCGGGTGTAACACTTAGTAGGCACACGAAGTGGAACAATCGCGTAGCCTCAGTCGTGGGTAAAGCAGTCGGTAGACTTCGATTTATTGGTCGAATACTAGGGAAGTGTAATCAGTGTACAAAGGAGATTGCTTGCAAATCACTCGTGCAACCCATTCTAGAATGTTGTTCAAGTGTGTGGCACGTGAACCAAATAAGAGTAGCAGAATATACTGAATGTATACAGAGAAGGGCAGCACAAATGGACAAAGGTTTGTTTGATCCGTGGGAGAGTGTCACAGAGATGCTGAAGAAATTGATGTGGCTGACTCGTGAAGATGGACTTAAACTATCCTGGGAAAGCCTACGTACAAAGCTTAAAGAACCAGAATTAAATGACGACGCTAGTAATATAATTGGCCCCCTACGTACCACTCACGTAGGGATCGTGAGGACAAAATTAGATTAACTACAGCACACAGAGAGGTATTTAAACCACCATTCTTCTCACATTCCATATATGAATGGAAAGGGAAGAAATTGTAATAACTGATTCAGTGGGCCATACAGTCTGCCACATACTTAGGTTGTCTGCAGAGAGTGGCTGTAGATGTAAATGTAGATAAGCAGGGAGTGGGATAGAGTTGTAGAGGTTTCTGGTATTATTCAGTCTGAACATCAAGCAAGCTGTGATGGAAACACAGTATAGATGTGGACAGTGACTTAAGGTTCAGGGACAGATAATAAAAACTTAACAATTTGCTGATGACATTGTAATTCTGTTCGAGGTGGCAAAGGACTCGAGAGAACAGGTGAACAGTGTCATTACCACCTCGATAAAATGTTTTGAGATGAATATTGACAAAAGTAAAAATAAAGGTTAATGGAATGTAGTCTATTTAAATCAATTTACTCTGATAGAACTGGATTAGGAAATGAGGCACTGAAAGCAGATGATCAGTTTTGCTGCTTGGGTAGCAAAATAACTGATAATGGTTAAAGAAGAGAGGGTATAAAATGAAAGATGTCAACAGTGTGAAAGTGTAAGATACGGAACTTGGGCAAGAAGCGAATGTGGTGCTACAGAAGATTAGATTGGTATATTGAATAACTAATGAGGAATTACTGAATCAGATAGGGGAAAAAGAACTTTGTAGTACACGACTGGAAGAAGGGATCGGTTGACGGGACATATTCTCAGGCACGAAGGGACTACCAATTTAGTACTGTACGGAAGCGTGAGGGGTAAAAATTGTAGAGGGATACCGAGAGATGAATTCAGTATGCAGATTTGGTAGTGCTGCAGTAGTTATTCAGAGATAGAGGCTTGCACAGGATAGAGTAGGATACTGAAGACCACATCATCTACTACTACTACTACTACTACTACTACCACTACTACTACTAAGCCAGATTTGCTTTCTTAAAGGGTAGTGTCCAGCACAGCATCGATTTGATCGTGTGCTACCAGTTGTCCATTTCCCCTCTCAGAAAGCCCAAGTGCAACTGCAGTTGCTTTGTGTGTCTTATGGTCTTATACCTGTTCTTTCAAGATTTTTCTTGACATCTGTGCACTGAGATGTTCCTTCTTCAGTTGTGAATCAATAATGTTGACGGCAAATTGCATCTATTTTGAGTCATTCATTCTAATTTTAGAATATACAAAGTTTCACAACTGGAGCAGTCAGTATTCAGGGAAATGACAGGAAGGATCATTCAAAACAAAAAAACTCTATTAAACATTGGCTCTAAAACACATACCTTAAGAGCTTTGATCAGTAGAAAAGATGAATTTCTCAGTAATGAAGATGAAGTGCTCATAGCTCTTAAAGTATGGAGTTGAGAGCCCATGTTTACTAGATTTTTTTTGTGCTTCGAATGATCGTTCCTATCGCATCCCTGAATATTGACCACTTGTCCTGGGACATCCTGTATTTCTTGTTGAAATATCTTGAATATAGATCCATTTTTATAGTTTGGAGCCAGTGTTGTGTGTCAGATCTTTCTCTCTTTTCTTTGGTTTCTGCTAGTAAACAACTCTGAGAGAAGACAAGACCTCAGACGTGTACACACACACACACACACACACACACACACACTGGTTTTATGACAGAGTTCTAATAATGAATTTTGATATTTATGAAAAAGTATTTTTTGTTGAAAATGTCTTGTGCACTTTGGGCATTTGCCGTAATCCATTCACTAGATACAAGGCGTGTTCAGTAAGTAAGTGTACTGTGACCATAATGGGCTGGTTCACTCCTCCTCCTGCTTCTTCCCCCCCCCCCCCCCCCCCCCACACCACCACCACCACCACCACCACCACCACCACCCGCCCAAAAAAAAAAAAAAAGATATTTGCAAGCTGGTTTGTTCAGTGGGACTCAGTTTGTGTATGGTGTTGTGCTATCTGGTTCAGTAAGTCATTTTAATACTTCTACTTCTCGTTTCATATTTGCTTTCCTATTTCTGTTTGCTTTGTTTTACATATATCACATTTTTCTTTTTTTCTTGGAGCGCATAAATGGTTCATGAGTGTCTGTTTAGTTGTTATACAGCCACATGCCATGTTTGTTTCTCTCTCTCTCTCTCTCTCTCTCTCTCTCTCTCTCTCTCTCTCTCTCTCTCTCTCTCAAGTAATTTACTTTCTGGGTGGGCATTGAAACTTTGTTAATTGAAGATTACAGTTATTAACTAATTCAGTGAACTCATTCTTAGTTTTATTCATCATCTAACATTACTTCACTTCCCATCAAAGATATCCATTAAATCGTCCATTGAGATTGTCATGTGGTATTGTGGGTCTTTTATCATTCGTGTATCCACATACCTGAGAATTTATCAGTGTCCATTAAATAAGCCCCATGTGAGTTCTTCATGTGGTATTTTGTGTCTTTATCATTCATGTATCCATATACCTGAGAATTTAACAGTTTTCAAAAGCCTTTTTATTTTTATTATTTGTTGAGGCATAGTTGTTAATAAATTTGTGCAATTTATTTCCGCATCACACAGTGTGCAATTAGTGTCTCATTCACCCAGGAGGTCTGCAGTTGGAGTTCCAATGTTGTTGTTGTTAAGAATAAAGTAAGGGACCCTAAAGTGAATGAACAATTAGTTGAAAAATGGGATACTATTTGGCCAAACAAATGGCAGTGTCCATATATACCAAACTCAAATACTAATTTACTGTTGTCGAATAAAAAGCTGTGCTGTCGGTGGAATATCTCACCAGTGAATCATAGAAATACTGTCGAAATAATTCAGACAAAAGAAGGAAGAGATTGAAGAGGCTCTCTTATGTTTTCTATCAAAACTGAGAGCAAAGGAGAAGGAATCAGTGTGTAACTGTGCTAAACATGCCGTTCATATTAGGATGATTACTTCCTATGAAAATGTGATGTGAGAGCACTCAGAGGTGTCCAATGAATGTTTGCTTACTTTCTGAAACAAAGTCAAATAGTCTGGTTCAGAGAAACGGAAAAAAGCTGAAAGAGTTGGTTATCTCATACTGTGAAAGCTGCTTCATATGTCACCTTATAGAGAAGAAATACAGCAAATAACATTTTTGAACGAAACTCTGAGGAAAGGACAAGTGGTTGTGAGACAATGAAAGCAAGCTCACCAAAGAATAACAGGGGAATATAGGGCTGTTGATATATCTCAAAGAAAAACAGAATTTGAAATAATATGGTCTTTGCCAGAGGAAACTGTAAGAAAATTTGTAAACAGGGGTGCATTTGGAGGTGTTTGTTTTTGTTGTGATACTTTCTGCATTACAAAAATATATGTATGTTAGTTGAGACTTAGTTTTCTCCAGTTATTGTGTGGGTTATGACTTTATTGTTTAAAAATCATTAGAACAATAGTAAAAACTATACTTAACTTACATGTTAAATAAACTAGTTGTGGAGTCTTTAACTCAAAGAAATAACCTAATTAAAACTTCAGATTTCTGCACTTATTCATTGCAAGTGTCACAGTTAATTTCACATTTCTCTCCAGTCACTAATTCTAATATACACACATTAAAGGCCAATTTGCTCCATTATGAAACTCAACAAGTATTACCAACTAAAATCTGTTTTGAAGTAATTCACGTGGTTGCAGCTGCATTTGTTTGTTAAACTTTGACAGTTACCTTACTCTTTTCTCTGTCACAACTTGACATAATTAAGCTCCTATAGTCCAAATAATGTCACAGCAGCTTGCTATTACATACTTCTTGACTTTTTAGTAAGCATAATTACAATCATAATGTTTTGTTAAGCTTTCCCTTCTGTTGGCAAAATTACCAGAACTCCCACACTTAGGTCTCACACTTCTCTATTTAACATTTTTCTTACTTACTGAGAGCTTTATCATTGTCTTAAATGTGAAGATTGATTAATGTGTTAAAATTTTTCAGCAAATATGACTTTTACAAAACTGATCTTTTTCTTTTTTTTGGGGGGGGGGGCGGGGGGGGGGGGGGGGGAAGTTGTAAAATTTAAGTGACATTAATAATGCACACCTCGATATTTGCAGATTATGGATTGACGTTACTAGTTTGTCTACTTGCTGATTTGAGATTATAAATGGAAGAAAAATTACAAAAAAGTAATCGAAACTGAGGCATATCTATACAAAAGAACTAAAAGACAGTGCAAATGTTAAAAGATAAATAGCAAATATGAAATACGAGTATAAAAGGTGCACCTCAAACCTTTGGGTGATTGGTCTCGAAAAATAAAGGAAATAAGGGCTAAAAACAAAATACCTTTAGTTTTCTTCAGTGTGATCACTATTAGTAGCAACATGCATCCAACATCTGTTGTAAAGCTGTCAAAAACTTTCGGTAAACATTTCTTGTTTAATTGCTCGAAGTACTGCGATCACACGTCGTCGTATGGACACAGTGTTTGCTCGTCAACTTTATCGCTCGACAAGAGGTGACTGTTGTCGAATATTCTCCAGATTTGCACGAGTCAGAGTTTTTCTTGTGTCTCCACCTTATATTAGCCCTGAAAGCCTTGCACTTCACAGGCATTACGTGTAACCTTGGTGCTTCAGACGATTCCAGAAAAGCCTTTTCTGGCAGTTTCCGACAGCTTTACAACTGATGACACGAGTGTGTCGAAGCTAATGGCAATTCCTTTGAGGGCCAGTAAAGGTATTTTGTTTGTAGATCTCGTTTCCTTTATTTTAAGAGATCGTGCACTGAGTGTTTCAGACTTACCTTGTAGACGGGTGTCAGGTTGTATACTACACATTCCAGCCACATTAATGTGACCACAGCCTATGTCCGATGTCGACACTTGCAGATGGCAGAAGGCAGTGTTAGACTCGGAGGATATATAGAGCACATCGGGTTGACGCAGAAAACTGCAGCTGTCGACATAATGCGGAAACTGAGAGATTTCGAAAGGCCGCGATCGTCGGCTTTCGGGGTAAAGGTGGTAGCATTTCCAAAATGACTAAGTTTATAAACCAGTGTGCTGCCTCATATGTCGTGTATTATGCCAAAATTGAAGTGTCCGAAAGTGACACACACACAACTGTGGTGCACTGCAGGCCATGGACGACAGGGGTGAATGACAGCTGTGGAGATGTGTACGGGTGAATAGACGTGCAGCTGTCGATCACCCAGATGAACTGAGGGGTCACCGGCAGCGTCTCCCCGGTGACCATTGCTGCATATGGGCCTCCACAGCAGGCACCTGGTTCGTGCACTGGTGCTAACTGCTGTGAAGGTTGGAATTTGCACACCACTACCGCAAGTGGGTGCCCACAGAGTAGCTGTAGGTGACCTTTCCGGGTGAATCGTGTTTTACGATCTGTCGGAGAGACGGCCGTTGGCGAGTACAGTGTGAAATGTCTAAAAGCGAAGGAGCCCGGGCCGGAGGAGGGAGCGTTACGGTCTGTGGAATGTTTTCCTAACGTTCCCCGGGTGATCTCGTCACAATCGGAGGCACAGTGGATCGACACAGCTGTGTACCTATCTGTGGGGACTGTGTGCACCCCAACGTGTAGTTTGTTTTTCCTCGGCACAGTGACATCTACTGGTAGGAAAATGGACGTGTCACACAGCTTGCAGTGTACGCGTGTGTTTTTAAGACGCCACAATGAGCTTGCCGTTCTGCCCTGGTCACCGAACTTGCCGAATTTGAGCCCGAAGTGTCGCTCTGGCTCTTTGCGCCACGGATTCTCGACCGAGGAACCTAGTGCAGGTGGCCACGGCCCTGGAGTAGACTCGGCCTCTCGTCGTATCTCTTCCTGTGTGTCCGGACTGCAAAAGGTGGTTTTTCGGGCTTTTGACAGGTGGTCGCATTAATACGACTGGATGTGTGTAGTTGTGTGCACTGTGTTCTCTAATACTGCATAACATTGGCTGTTACTTTACAATGTTTTGAAGGGCAGCTGTAAAGCAGGGGGACCGAGAATTAGACAGTTCATTATTATTTTAATGGTGAGATAATTGTTAATAATTACTGGTGTCATTCCTAAAACTCGGCACTTCGAAGGAAATGTGTAGTCATTTCAAAAAGTGCCACTGAGGTGTATCTCGTTATGTCGTTCTGCAGGCTTCACCAACTTCGACCTGCTGGGCGACTTCGGGAAGATCCGGTGGCTGGGCAACATGGAGATCGTGCTTCTGTACAACGTGGGTTTTGGCGGCTGCGCCGCACTGTGCCTCGCCAACAGGTTCACGGCGAAGGTGCGGCAGGAGCTCTGGTCGTGGTAGGTGGCTGCCGTGCTGGCGAGGGGGTGCGGGCACGTTTCTTACGATCCTTGTCTGCCGCAAACACCGAATGAAATATTGAGTCTTTTGTCTTCAATTAACTGTGGAGACTTTCACATTTTGCTGCCTACATGTAGATCTAATCTGCATCTGCACAATTACTCTGCAATTCACACGTATGTGAACCACCTTCAGACTTATTTCTGTACTGTTCCACTCGAGAATAGCATGCCAGCGAATGAACACTTAACGCTTTCCGTGCACGCTGTTTTATCGCAATGATCATTCCTCCATACCACACAGCAGTATTGCAGAAGAGGAAGGACAAGGATAATGTAGGCAGCCTCTTTAGTAGACTTATTGCATCTTTTAAGTGTTCTGCCAATAAAACAGAATCTTGGTTTCACCTTCCCCACACCATTTTCTGTGCGGTTGTTCCAGTTTTAAGTTGTTCACAATTATAATCCCTAGGTATTTAGTTGCATTGATAGCCTTTAAATTTGTGAAATTTAACAGACTCCTTCTAGTTCTCATGTCGATGACCTCACACTTGACCTTTGCAGCTCACTCCCACTTTTTGCACCGTACAGATATCTTGTCTAAATCATTTTGCAATTGGCTTTGATCTTTTGATGAGTTTAATGGATGACAAACGACCCTTCTCTCTCTCTCTCTCCCGCCGACCCTACTCTCTCTCCCGCCGACCCTACTCTCTCTCCCGCCGACCCTACTCTCTCTCCCGCCGACCCTACTCTCTCTCCCGCCGACCCTACTCTCTCTCCCGCCGACCCTACTCTCTCTCCCGCCGACCCTACTCTCTCTCCCGCCGACCCTACTCTCTCTCCCGCCGACCCTACTCTCTCTCCCGCCGACCCTACTCTCTCTCCCGCCGACCCTACTCTCTCTCCCGCCGACCCTACTCTCTCTCCCGCCGACCCTACTCTCTCTCCCGCCGACCCTACTCTCTCTCCCGCCGACCCTACTCTCTCTCCCGCCGACCCTACTCTCTCTCCCGCCGACCCTACTCTCTCTCCCGCCGACCCTACTCTCTCTCCCGCCGACCCTACTCTCTCTCCCGCCGACCCTACTCTCTCTCCCGCCGACCCTACTCTCTCTCCCGCCGACCCTACTCTCTCTCCCGCCGACCCTACTCTCTCTCCCGCCGACCCTACTCTCTCTCCCGCCGACCCTACTCTCTCTCCCGCCGACCCTACTCTCTCTCCCGCCGACCCTACTCTCTCTCCCGCCGACCCTACTCTCTCTCCCGCCGACCCTACTCTCTCTCCCGCCGACCCTACTCTCTCTCCCGCCGACCCTACTCTCTCTCCCGCCGACCCTACTCTCTCTCCCGCCGACCCTACTCTCTCTCCCGCCGACCCTACTCTCTCTCCCGCCGACCCTACTCTCTCTCCCGCCGACCCTACTCTCTCTCCCGCCGACCCTACTCTCTCTCCCGCCGACCCTACTCTCTCTCCCGCCGACCCTACTCTCTCTCCCGCCGACCCTACTCTCTCTCCCGCCGACCCTACTCTCTCTCCCGCCGACCCTACTCTCTCTCCCGCCGACCCTACTCTCTCTCCCGCAGACCCTACTCTCTCTCCCGCAGACCCTACTGCCTCTCTCTCCCGCCGACCCTACTGCCTCTCTCTCCCGCCGACCCTACTGCCTCTCTCTCCCGCCGACCCTACTGCCTCTCTCTCCCGCCGACCCTACTGCCTCTCTCTCTCCCGCCGACCCTACTGCCTCTCTCTCTCCCGCCGACCCTACTGCCTCTCTCTCTCCCGCCGACCCTACTGCCTCTCTCTCTCCCGCCGACCCTACTGCCTCTCTCTCTCCCGCCGACCCTACTGCCTCTCTCTCTCCCGCCGACCCTACTGCCTCTCTCTCTCCCGCCGACCCTACTGCCTCTCTCTCTCCCGCCGACCCTACTGCCTCTCTCTCTCCCGCCGACCCTACTGCCTCTCTCTCTCCCGCCGACCCTACTGCCTCTCTCTCTCCCGCCGACCCTACTGCCTCTCTCTCTCCCGCCGACCCTACTGCCTCTCTCTCTCCCGCCGACCCTACTGCCTCTCTCTCTCCCGCCGACCCTACTGCCTCTCTCTCTCCCGCCGACCCTACTGCCTCTCTCTCTCCCGCCGACCCTACTGCCTCTCTCTCTCCCGCCGACCCTACTGCCTCTCTCTCTCCCGCCGACCCTACTGCCTCTCTCTCTCCCGCCGACCCTACTGCCTCTCTCTCTCCCGCCGACCCTACTGCCTCTCTCTCTCCCGCCGACCCTACTGCCTCTCTCTCTCCCGCCGACCCTACTGCCTCTCTCTCTCCCGCCGACCCTACTGCCTCTCTCTCTCCCGCCGACCCTACTGCCTCTCTCTCTCCCGCCGACCCTACTGCCTCTCTCTCTCCCGCCGACCCTACTGCCTCTCTCTCTCCCGCCGACCCTACTGCCTCTCTCTCTCCCCGCCGACCCTACTGCCTCTCTCTCTCCCCGCCGACCCTACTGCCTCTCTCTCTCCCGCCGACCCTACTGCCTCTCTCTCTCCCGCCGACCCTACTGCCTCTCTCTCTCCCCGCCGACCCTACTGCCTCTCTCTCTCCCGCCGACCCTACTGCCTCTCTCTCTCCCGCCGACCCTACTGCCTCTCTCTCTCCCGCCGAGCCCACTGCCTCTCTCTCTCCCGCCGGCCCTACTCTCTCTCCCCCCCCCCCCCCTCCGGACCCTACTCTCTCCCCCCCCCCCTCCGGACCCTACTCTCTCTCTCTCCCCCCCCCCCAGATCCTACTACCTCTCCCCCCCGGACCCTACTATCTCTCTCTCTCTCTCTCTCTCTCTCTCTCTCTCTCTCTCTCTCTCTCTCCTCTCCCTCTCCCTCCCCCTCCCCCCCCCCGCCCCCCACCGACCCTACTCTCTCTCTCTCTCTCTCTCTCTCTCTCTCTCTCTCCTCTCTCTCTCTCTCTCTCTCTCCCCCCCCCCCTCCCCTGCCCCCCACCGACCCTACTATCTCCCTCTCCCTCTCCCCCCCCCCCCTTCCCGCCGAACCCACCCCTCCCGATGGGACCACGGCCACTTCTGTCCCGTCCCGTCCCCCCCCCCCGCCCCTTACTCCTAACTCCGCTCCTGCTCCTTGCCACATAACCTTGATGTGATTTGGGCACCTAGATGACCTCCTTCGGACCAATGTTTCAGCTCGGAAACTATTTTAAGTGAATTTTATACAGCACAATAAGATTCAGTTCTTACAGTTACATATTTTCGTCACCAGTCATGGTGATGATCAGCTATACACGAGTATTCACACATTTCATTTAACTTGTGAGCAAAACTAACTTAATGTCACTTGTACCCACTGACGACTGCCTGTGGACCAACTAAATTAACAGACTGATCAGTAGTTGTGTAGTAATTGTGCTCTTCATATGCTAGCTGCAGACTGTGTGTAGGTTCGTGCATGACACATGGAAAGATGTATTTAGCACAGATATTATAAAGTATTAAATATAAAGATATCACGATGTAGATTTTAATGTGAAAGACAGAAAAACTGCAGACTATAGAGTCACATTAAACAAAGACATTACTTTGCTGTTTAGCAACTGGTTAAATGTCCTTAATTTGATACAAAAAATGTTTCTGTTTTACAAGATAGAAACTGGAGGTTGCACTAGGATTTCCAAAGCCTGCCGAGAATTTTCTGGAAACACAAGTTTTGGAATAGAAATATTTCATAAACTAAAACCTTATTATAGGAAAATTATACATTTTTGGAAATACAGAAATTATGGCTACAGAGCGATGACACTGAATTATTGAAAGTTGGTGGTGGTGGTGGTGGTGGTGGTGGTGGTGGTGGTTATCCTCCGACGAGGGGAGCCACACGAACCATGGCGAGACGCCTCAGATGCACGGCTACCCCAAGTGCCTTTTGGAAAGCATTGCATTTTTAAGATTCGAAAATTATGGAATGCTTATGACAAAAAATTTTGAATGACAGGTAACATTTGTAGGAAAGACAAGATGTTCTTTACGAAGATTGGGGAATAGAAGCTTTCAAATAAAACATGTGATTTGCAAAACAGAGAATCATTAGTGGATCAAATTTTGAAGTGCAAGTAGTTTTTGTGAATCATACACTATGTGATCAAAAGTATCTGGACACCTGGCTGAAAATGACTTAAAAGTTTGTGGTGCCCTCCATTGGTAATGCTGGAATTAAATATGATGTTGGCCCACTCTTAACCTTGACTACAGATTCGACTCTCAAAGGCATACATTTAATCAGGTGCTGGAAGGTTTCTTGGGGAATGGCAGCTCGTTTTTCAAGGAGTGCTGCACTGAGGAGAGGTATTGATGTTGGTTGGTGAGGCCTGGCACGAAGTCAGCGTTGCAAAAATCCCAAAGGTGTTCTGTAGGATTCATGTCAGAACACTGTGCAGGCCAATCCATTACAGGGATGTTATTGTCACATAACAACTCCGCTGCAGGCCATGGATTATGAACAGGTGCTCGCTTGTGTTGAAAGATGCAATCACCATCCCCAAATTGCTCTTCAACAGTGGGAAGCAAGAAGGTGCTTAAACCATCAATGTAGGCCTTTGCTGTGATAGTGACACTCAAAACAACAAGGGGTGCAAGCCCCCTCCATGAAAAACACAACCACACCATAACACCCCCACCTCCAAATTTTACTCTTGGCGCTTGACACGCTAGCATATGATGTTAACTGGGCATTCACCATACCCACACACTGCCATTGGATTGCCACATTGGGTATTGTCATTCGTCACACCACACAACGTTATTCCACTGTTCAGTCATCCAATGTTTATGCATCTTACACCAAACGAGGCATCATTTGGCATTTACCAGCATGATGTGTGGCTTTTGAGCAGGTGCTCAACCATGGAATCCAAGTTTTCTCACCTCCTGCCTAACCATCATAGTACTTGCAATGCATCCTGATGCAGTATGGAATTCCTGTGTGTGATGGTCTGGATAAATGTCTGCCTGTCACATTATGACCCTCTTCAACCATCTCTGTCAGTCAACAGACGAGGTTGGCCTGTACGCTTTTGTGCTGTAAGTGTCCCATCACGTTTCCACTACACTATCACATCAGAAACAGTGGACCTAGAGATGTTTAGGAGTGTGGAAATCTCACTTATAGACGTATGACACAAGTGAAACCCAATCACCTGACCACATTCAAAGTCCACGAGTTCTGCGGAGAGCCCCATTCTGCTCTCTCACGATGTCCAATGACTACTGGCGTTGCTGATATGGAGTACCTGGCAGTAGGTTGCAGCACAATGCACCTAATATAAAAAACATATGTTCTTGGGGGCGTATGGATACTTTTGATCACATAGTGTACATGTTGAATAATACTTCCAATAAACTAGTTACTTTGAAATATATACTGATAAATTTTCAGAATTATAGCTTGGGTGAGAATTTGGAGGTATAATAATTTACAGTGTTTAAATGATTAATGGAAAATCTCATATAAAGATGTGAAACAAATACTAACAAAGAGATAGAGGGGCTGGCCAGTACTTACCTCAGCTCAGTACAGCCGATAGATACACATAAAACAGAACCGAAAATTTACGTTCCTAGCTTTCAGGACAAATGTTCCTTCATCGGGGAGGAGAGTGGGGAAAGAAAGGGAAGAAGGGAAAGGAGATTCAGTTACTCACAACCCAGGTTATGAAGCAGCCAAATTTGGCTTCCCTCTGACAACCATGCCTCCATCCTTGCTACCCTCCCTATTTTCCTTTCCCTGTTGCTTCATAACCTGGGTTGTGAGTAACTGAATCTCCTTTCCCTTCTTCCCTTTCTTTCCCCTCTCTCCTCCCCGATGAAGGAACATTTGTTCCGAAAACTAGGAACGTAAATTTTCGGTTCTGTTTTATGTGTATCTATCGGCTGTACTGAGCTGAGGTAAGTACTGGCCAGCCCCTCTATCTCTTTGTTAGTATTAATTTACAGTGTTTGTATTCTGTATGGAATGATACTCGTGTTAGGAGTGATATTACAGTAACTGTAGCTATTGCACATTGCCTTAATAGCCTTCATGTTGTTCCATTCACCCTCTTCACCATCCACCGTCCCTCATCTCAGTGGGACCGCAGTGCCAGAAAAATGTAGCCATCCACATTGTGTGTGTTTCTGTTAGCTCTGAGAAAGGACATTGTAGAAAAAGTTAGCAATGTTTCAGTCTTTCTTATGTGTCTTCCCCTGCTTGATACCACGACTGTATGGTGAGCGATTGCCCTTTTCATTTTATTTTCTGTTATTTTAATACATAAAAGAAGTTGGAAGCAGAATTTCATGTTGTGTGGTGTTTTGTAACTTACTTATTTTAATAATAATTAGAGGCAAGAAAATTACATTGATCCTTGCTCTTTCTTAACTGCAAGAAATGATATAATTGTGCACCATTACAATTTCTGTGGTTATACATTACAGTTACTGGACACTATTTATGGCATGTTTCAACATATTCTTAAGTAACAGTTCTCTCTCTCTCTCTCTCTCTCTCTCTCTCTCTCTCTCTCTCTCTCTCTCTCTCTCTCTCTCTCTCTGTGTGTGTGTGTGTGTGTGTGTGTGTGTGTGTGTGTGTGTGTGTGTGTGTTTTTTGTAGCAAACATTTAATTTGTTTAACATTTACCGAGTTATACATTTATTAGACACATAAAGGTTTGCTTATTTTCTTCCAGTTGGGCGCATGTGTTTGAGCATGTGACAAGACCTTGTGCTTTAACTTTTGCATGCTGGGCTGAAATTGCAAAGAGTCTGGACGAAATCTCTCTCAGGTTGGGATTCTGTTGTCCTGTATCAGAGTTTCCATAGCTACAAACGACTTCTTTCTGCACAGAAGTAGAGTAGCTGATGTAGCATTGTTGCCTGCACGGTTAAGAGAGTAGCCAGAGTACGTGTAGTTAGCTGTTTATTAGCTAGTATATGCCGTACATTTGTACTCACAGTGGCTCGTTTGATAAGTGTCAGAACATTAATTTTGAACTTTGGAATTAATTGTGTGTTCATTTTGTAACAATTCTCTCAACCAGCAGCTGTCATGTAGTCACAGATGTTCGTTAAATTCAGCCTATCACCTATCTTCTATTTTCCATTGATGAAAATTACAATTTTCAAAAAAATATTTTTTGTTAGCGATGATCCGATACAATTGTAGAAAAAATTATTTGCTTTAGTCTAGTGTAGGTGGTTCGAAGTGATGCTCGAAGTTGGTTGAGAGTCGCCAAATGCTTTCATTATCAGACACCAAATGAGTATATTTTGGGAAATTATGTAATCTGTTTCAGTTCTCAGAGACATTTAGAATGCTAAAACCAGGACCAGAAAAGCATTGGTATCTGTAAGACAACGAACAAACAAAGAAAAATAATTGTTGCTGCCAGTTTCTGTGTAATGCTGCATTATATTTATTTTTAACTTCTTTTTGTGCTATAATTTGTTTTTGTTGCTCTCTCTCTCTCTCTCTCTCTCTCTCTCTGTCTGTCTGTCTGTCTGTCTGTCTGTGTGTGTGTGTGTGTGTGTGTGTGTGTGTGTGTTGCTGGTATTTGTGAGTGTGGTTTGAGAGTAATATATTGGCCTAGTGTTGTCTGTGATTGCCATGTGTTTCTATGACTGTTCTTCAAATTCTCAGGTTCTGCAGCTTGATTGGCATTTTTGAGAGTAACGAACCGTTGGCACACGAAAAGCACCGGATACGGACCACCTCTCTATCCGGCACAGGACTGAAGGAAGAGTAGCAGAGTAGAAACTGTACACTCAATATTGTGGTAAGTACACCAGTGTACCGAGCTCGTTGCATTGCTGAAGCACACACAGTTTACAATGTGTAAAAATTGACAGCTTTGCAGAAGCTATCCATATAGATGCTTGGCCCTTATATGGGAGCTGAATGTCAAAGCTGGATGAATTTCTGAAAACTAGCTAGAGTTTTCCTATGTGGCAGGTCCATTGGTAAAAGTGGTTCTCGTAACTATTTTGTTCGAGCTTGCAAACACGAAAATCCAAGTTGGAATATATAGAGTCTTACGTAAATGATATATTGCTAGTCAATTAAATTTTGGACATGCAGCTGCGCAAATAAAATTTCCTCCACTGATATTTTCGCCGCATATCGTCCGTCCATCTTCAGAGTGAGTCACGAGACTGACAACGAGATGCCACACGCAGCCTTATACGCTCCACCGCGGCGGTACTGCGCATGTGGGTCGCAGGTGCCGGTCGCCGGCAGAGAAATACGCAGCCGATGGCAGCTACTGGCGTGAAGATATAGATTTGTGTGTGTCGGTTTCCAATATAGCAATTACGAAGCACCGCCCACAGAGAAGCGATGTTTCCGAGAAAGAAAGGAGTGCGATACGAAAGCTGCGCGAGGATACTGGTACGGTCGTCCTGTGTGCTGACAGAGGTAATGCTGCTGTCCTTTTGCCTCGGGAAGTCTACGAGGAAAAGATGTCTGGTCTACTTAGTTCTGGTGCACACCGGAAGGTTGACAAAGATCCTACTGACGAGGTGACAATAAGGACAGCTGCCGTGCTGAACGCTTCATCACTACCGTAGGAAGTGATAAGAAGTTTAAAAGTCCGAGGTGGAGTACCACCGAGATTTTATGGTCTTCCTAAAGTTCACGAGATGGGTAAGGATGAGCGTCTAGAGGATTTGTCTGAGACCTGTAACGAGCACTATTGGTTCACCGACGTATTTTTCTGCCAAATATTTAGCTTCCTTATTAAAACCATTGGTAGGAAAATGTAGTCACCACATTCGTAATTCTATGTATTTTATTAAGAGACTTAGCAATGTCAGGCTAAATAGTACAGATGTGCTTGTTAGTTTTGACGTGTGGTGTCATTATACACTGAGGTACCTTTAAAGGAATCTCTATCTCTTATCGGCCAACATTTTGATAAGAACATTATGGCCTTATTTGAACGTGTGCTTTTATCATCTTATTTTCAATTTAATGGTGAATTTTATGAGCAAATTGATGGTGTTGCCATGGGAAGCCCCTTCTCCCCTCTGGTAGCTAATTTATTCGTGGAAGACTTCGAGGACAAGGCACTGGCCTCAGCAAGTTTTAAACCGACGCTCTTCTGGAGGTACGTGGACCGCACATAAGTGGTATGGGTGGAAGGATGAATTACATCGATTTCTTGAACATTTGAATTCGGTCCATTAAATTTACAATGGAAATAGAAAAGACAGTTGTCTCCCCTTTTTGGATGTTGTCGTTCGCCGTAAAGGTGATGGCACTTGAGGATGTGCCGTATATCGGAAACTGACACACACACACACACACACACACACACACACACACACACACACACACACACACACACAAATCTATATTTTCGTGCCGGTAGCTGCCATCACCCTTCACAGACCAAAGGTGTCCTTAAGACCTTAGTGCATTGGGCGCACTGTATATCCGATAAAGAGAATTTGCAAGAAGAGCTCATATACCTCGAGAGCATTTTTAAATCGAATGGATTTTCTCTGCAACAAATTCGTAGAGCACTCGATGCAAAACCTAAAATGCAGGTACGTGATGGGGAAGGAGATAGTAATTCCTTCAGATTTAGTCCGTTTTTGCCCTATTTGGGTGCTCTTTCCTCGAAGGTAGGCTGTATTCTTGAGAAACACTGTGTTAAGGTGATCTTCCGGCCCCTCACAAAGATTGCAGCTTTACTCGGCTCTGTGAAGGACGATTTACGGCTCCGTAAAATGGGTGTGTATCGGATTCCTTGCGGAAATTGTGAGAAGTCGTACATAAGTCAAACAACACGCACCATTCGTGGGAGGTGTGTGGAGCATCGAAGGTACACACGCTTATTACAGCCAGACAAGTCAGCTGTGGCCGAACATTGTATTGGTATAGGGCATTCCGTGAATTACGGTAATGTGAAGATTTTAACACCCACCTCTTCTTTTTGGGAATCTGTCTTCCAGGGAGCTGTAGATTAGCTAGTAATTTAATAAATAGAGATTTGGACAAAACTCGGAATCTGGCTCTCGGGTTAATTAAACTGCAGAGAAGTCGTCACGGTGTCACCGCCGCCGATCGTACATCGATAAGCGAATCGAATGTCTGTACGCCTTCGCCACAGGTGGCGCACGTGTAAGTGTATTTCTCTGCCACCGACCAGCACCTGTGACCCGCACGCGCAGTACCACCGCGGTGGAGCATATAAGGCCGCGTGTGGCATCTTGTCGTCCATCTCGTGACTCACTCTGAAGATGGACAGACGATACTCGGCCAAAATATCAGTAGAGGAAATTTTATTTGTGCACCTGCATGCCCGAAATTTAATCGATTATCCATTACGCTGCAATAAGTTGAAAATGCACATCGATATATTGCTACTTGCTGTAAAGATGAGATGTCTAGTTGCAGATAGGCACAACAGACAGACTGTTACACACACACATTCGTGCGTGTTCGTGCACACTCACTAAGTCTCACACATTTTAGCCTTTACACGATGGTCTCCTATAGGGTTTGACCTCCATTCTTCTAAATTTTCCCGAAGAGCAAGCCAATTGGGGAAGGGCGCCTTACATGGTGCATTGTGTCCATTATGCTCTGAGACCTCTCGCATCCTTCGGCAACGTGGATTTGCACTTCCGCTCATTGTGCAACGTCACCCTCGTCGGTCAGTTTTCCTCCATCCAATGTGCAGTATCGCTTTCTGCGCCGATGATAATCGTAGACTTGTTTGCTCATTTGCACCTGATATCCGGCACGGTAGCCAGTCCATTGTGGTGGGTCTGTCGTGTGCCCTGTCGGTTGTGGCCCCCTAACCACACAGGGATCGCTCTGCCGATGCCTGCACCGTTAACTCCCCATGTACGCCGAGAGTAGATGCCCGTCATCTCGGGGTGTCGGGACTCCCGGCAATGGCCGTCCTGCCGGGTGGTCTTTGCTGCAGCGGGGTGGCGCCCGTGGGGAGGCCCCCAGGTCGGAGTGGGTGGCATCGGGGCGGGTGACACATCGTGAAGCATAGTCCGTCATCTCTTGCCGGTGGTAGACGACCGGCAGTCTCTCGGCAATCGAGGTCAATTTCGGTGCGAAGAAATATGACCTCAAATCGTTCCCCTCCCTGGCCACACCGTGGGAGGAATGGCAGGCTAAGGATGGCAGCAAAGCTTATTTGCCCCAGTACCTCGTATGTAGAAGAGTCGTTCGGGAATGTTTCATGTCAATGAAGCCTCAGTTTTTTTTTTTTTTTTTTTTTTTTTGGAGCAGTTAGAGGACAAGTTTGGGGGGGTGGAGGGCTTGTCCAAAATGCACTCTGGGCCAGTCTCGATAAAAACGGCATCCTCGCCCAGTCGCGGGCATTGGTCGCCTGTGACGAGCTGGGGGATCTTTGTGTTTCCGTCACACCTTATCACTGACGTGGTGACCTACGCAATCTGTGGTAACTGGCGTGGCTCGCGGACGTGTTCGGTGAGTGCTCCGCTCGTTTTCACGTTTGCGGTGGGGAAAAGTGGTCGGAGTGCAGTGTGAGTTTCAGCGTGGATAGCTAAAGGTGTAATCTGTCACGTAACACATTAAAGACAGTTTGGAGACCGTAGTTAGACCGTGAGAGGTCTTTCTTTTCTGCGATAGTGAATGTATTCTCGTGTGGCGAGTTTGGTCGGCGGAACGGGTTGCAGTGACGTCGGACACAGACGGAGCTGACAGCGCGGATCGCAGCGGGCTGGCTGTGTGAGCCACAGCTGTTTGTTGTGTCAGGTGGGCAGAAGCAGCGGCTGACTCACCGGACGCCGTCTACGGAAAGCTGGCTGCATGTTCAGTCAACTGGCGTGTGGCTCTTATGTTGTGGCGTTACCGAGTAACAGCGTGGCAAACTGTGGAACAAGTCACAGATTGCACTGCGCTTAACAGAACTGTTGCGCTCGGTTGAGAGACAAACTACATACACAACGGATCCAGAATTTGAGAATCAGCTGCCGTACAGCAAATTTCGTCCAGTGTGCGCTCTCTTTGCCTCACTCTGTGAAGCATTTGGGACGTATGCATTGGCTTTTAACTAAGTAAGCTCCACGACCGCAAGTATACGTGGACACTGGAGCATACGACCTGGTTCACGCTGGTGGCAGCCACTGCTACTTTGAAAAATGCCGAACGCGCTCCCGGAATCAGTGTGAGCTACCCGTCAGTCGGAGGACGTCGAAACGGTGATGCGACTCCGACGAGCGGGAGCACGGTGGCAATAAGACGAATGGTATGTAGCGAAAAGTTAATACCCGAAAGAAAGAAAATGGAACTAAAATGATAAGCACTGCAGATGAGATCTTAGCGGAGTTCCAGAATGAACTAAAACAAAAAAGGGTGTCAACCACAATTACATCGCAGGTTAGAGACAAAATCTGGGCACTCGCAGTCGGTCAGGTGAGGCTTTATGGACAAAATGAGAGCTCAGAACTGAAAACGCCAGACTCGGAAAAGAACTAGCAGTTGCAAATGCACCAGATGCCCAGGAATGCGTTCAGTGCATGGAACAAGAAATAGCAGAACTCAAATCTGAAAATCAGAGATTAAAGTCAGAAAATAAACCTCTCTCACTCTCATTTGCAGCTCATTTCGACAAACAAAAGCTAAACGGTCCAGCACACTTTTCTTTAAATCAGAAACCAACCGAGATGCAAGAACCGTTAGAGAAACCATCACTAAAACAATTAACCCCAAGTGACACAAATTAAAAATAAAATCAATCAGGTCAACAGCAAACACCGTAATAATTGAAACAGATACACAAGTAGACAAGAAAAAGATAATAGAAAAAGCGGCACAGCTTAAGAGCTTAAGGACATTAGGTGTGAAGAAACCGAGAAGTTCAGACCCCTGCTGGCGGTGCACCATATTACAACATATTTAATTGACCAGGAATTCTTGGAAGAGCTCTACGAAATAAAACTGAGTGAACTCATTACTAAAGATAAGTTCGATAATGAAGTTAAAATAAAATTTAAAACAGGACCGAAGGGCAAAAGGACAGTAAACAATATTCTAGAAGTGTCAGCAAGAGTACGATTACTGCTGCTTCAAAAAGAAAGAGTTTTTATTCAATTTGAATCTTTGTACATCAGCGACTCTGTTGCTGTACAAAATGTTTTAATTGTCAGGGCTACGGTCACCCATTGAAGCATTGCGACCGAGAACTAGTATGTGGAAGATTTGCAAAACCGGGACACAAAAAGTCGGAATGCAGGCAGGAGAATCCGGTAGGTTGTATACCGTGCAAACACAGAAACAGAACATGCAGTAAGGCAGGGGGGCCAGACTGTCCTACATATAAACAGCTCTACAAAAGACAAATACAACGCACCAAATACGATGTCCCGGACAACATCCATTAATAAGAAGTGCTACTGTAACTGTCAGAAACCCAACCCCCTAACATACCCAGGAAGAGACTTAACTAATAACACGAACAGGCAAAGGTACAAATCGCCGTCGACTAGGACGAGAGGCTGGCGGCGAGTCAGTCGTTGCCTGGCGGCAACATGTGGGGATATTACAACCTCCAAATGCAGATACCGATACTAATGTAATGCCTCAGTTCTGGGAGACAATACGGTGTAGGTACTACAGCATTACCACTTATATAGACAATATGTGCATACGAGGTGCAATAGAATATGAGGTCGACAGGCACCTGAAAAATCACATGTTTGATCGGGCCACCTCCCAGGCTGGTCTCCTTTTATGAGTTGAGAGACTGGAAGACGAAATACTGCGAAATAGTACAGAGAAATACGACGACGTCCTCGAACGTCCTCAGAATGGAGGTGTCACTGAGTTCACGAGAAATCCAACACCACAGGCAAGTACAAACAAAGACAACTGCACACTACTCGCACAACAACTAGAATACGATACGACCAAATGTAGACCCTACGTTACACCAGTTCATTTTGTCTACAGGGGTAGCGCACACAGTCACTACTATAAACAAAGCAGTAAGGCAGCTGAACAGAAAGACACATCCTGCACCGGCAAAACACCGTACGCAAACACCCCAGAAACGGACATACGACAGTCACATTTTACGAACAAGTCCCCGGTAGAGAACAAAAACGAGAAGTCACTATCAGGGGAAATGTTCAGCGAAAACACATCAAACTCCATACTACCGGAAACCATAAAGCAAGAAAGACGTGCTGCACTACAAAATTACTTGAAATCGGAGCAACAAACAAACGAACAAACAAACAAACAGGCAAGATCACCAGCCAGATACAACCAAAGATCCCAAGCTGAATATCGTTAATTATGTAAACTAAGATAACTTAGACGTTAACCTATGGCTTAACAGACTAGTAAAGAAGGATATATTTCAAACAGCGCTTCGCTCTGTAATATGAACTAAGCATAAAAATGGGGATAAAATCTGCTTTCCAACTACAGAACAAACTGACAGTATGAACCTAAGAGTTGAAAATCTGCCAATGAACCCCAAAGATATATGTAAGCGTCTAGGGGAGGCATGTGCGTGAAGCGGAGAGGGCCTAAACCTAGAGAAACTATACCAGGATTTCGTGAGAGCGCACAGACGTGTGTTTCTCGATTTTAAAGAAACCCCACCCGAGTGTTTTTCCTTCACTAGATATTCCTTCTGAAGGTAATACAACTAAATTGCCAGGGCAGTACCATAGTAAATGTGGAACTAGGTAGGCTCTTAGAAGAAGGTTGTACCGAGACCTTCTAATCTGAAATAGATAGAAATGGCATTACTAACCAACATGCTACTAAGACTCTATTACTCGTCCAAATACAGCATATCACTTCCTTCTATATGCTCATTGTGCTACATTTTCTTCTTTTTTTATTTTTCTTTGACATTTGCATTGTATAAATTATAGTCTCATCAACTAGGTAGTAACAAATTATATGGAACCATTTTAACAATTGTTAAGCATTCAATTCGCTGTAACCTCATGGAAATCTTAATATGTTATGTTCTTTATATTATGTTCTTTATATTATTAAAAAAAACATTAACAACTGTATACCAATAAGACTGTAACATTGAGAAGTCTTTGCTATTAGATTCAGAAGCATCCAACCCACCTTACATTTCAAGGCGGTGGGTTACTCTGTACTGTTAATGAAATAAATAAATAAATGAAACAAATAACCCAATAAGAGCTTAAACATGGTCCAGGGTATTATATTCCACAGGGACCATCTTTTACAGTCTGATGACAAGCTGCACACCAACTTAGAGTGCTGAGGTGTTCATTTCGTTTGGAGCGTCCGTCGGGGTCCGAGGGATAAACTGGTTGCCACCGGTGCCTTCATCTCAGCATTCGAGGGTGGCACTTTACCTGAAAAGGTCAGGGTGACGGTTTACTGCTGTAATGTGAAACCGTATATCCCTCCCCCAATGTGGTGCTTTAAGTGCCGGACATTCGGGCATATGTCTTCCTGCTCTACATCCGGCATCACCTGCCGAGATTGTGGACATCCGTCCCATCCCACTACTCCACGTGTTCCGCCTCCCACCTGTGTCAATTGCGGAGAGCAACACTCGCGTCGCTCACCGGACTGTGGGATTTTACAGAAAGAGAGGAAAATAATGGAATGCGAGACCCCGGACCAACTGCCCTACACTGAGGCTAAGAAAAATAAGAGGGGCTACATCATGTGCGTACGACATCCAACTACGCCACCACGACGACGACAGTTCCAGCTCCTTCCGTTCCGCCCGTTCCTGTCGGCTCTGGGAGCCGCAATACTACACCTGCCCCCTCGATGATGGGAGGCACTTCCCTCCCTGTTGCTTCAGCACCACCTACCTCGGGAGCATTGCCCCCCAAAACCATTGGGGACGTCAGTCCCCACTTCTCAGCCGGAGAAGCGTTAGTATCCTTCGGCTTCTCTCGCTAGGAAGGGGTCCCTGTGGTCCCTCCATTCCTGTGTTTCTACTAGTGGGAAAGAGGACACCTGCCAGTGGCTGAAGTGTCCAAAAGCAGCCGGTCGTAAGGCTTCACGATCCTTCTCAGTTCCGGCCAGACAAACCTGAGGATCGGCGAGAGAAATCCAAAAAGGAGACCCCCGAGAAGGAGGAAATCGTGGAGGCACCCGCACCGCCACTACCTACGAGCTCTGCATCTGAGGACGAGATGGAGATTCTGGTGTCCTCCGGGGACCTAGATCTCGCCGGGCCCTTGGACATGACGGATGTGGACTGTTCGGGCAGCGAGGTGGTGGTGGCAGGTGACCCTGAGGTGTAGACTGCCTCACTGAGCGTTTCGTGCCTTCCCTGCCTCACGATCGCATCACCCTCCAGTGGAATTGCTGTGGTTACTTCCTCCACACGGCTCAGCTAAGGCAACTGTTAAGCTTTACACCTGCTTTCTGCATTGCCCTCCAGGAAACCTGGTTCCCGGCAATGCGGACCCCTGCCCTCTATGGTTATAGGGGATATTACAAGAACTGTAGTGAATACATTAGTGTGTCGGGTGGAGTTTGCGTCTGTGTCCTGAACTTGCTGTGTAGTAAACCTGTTCCCCTTCAAACCCTTTTGAAGCTGTGGCAGTCAGGATGATGACGACGCAGAAAATAACTGACTGTAACGTATATCTCCCTCCGGATGGTGTGGTACCCCTGAATGTCTTGGCTGCAGTGATTTATCAACTCCGTAAACCTTTCCTACTTTTGGGATATTATAACACCCGTAACTCCTTGTGGGTTTGCACCGTGTGCTTACTGGCCGAGGTAGAGATGTCAAAACTTTACTGTCTCAGCTCGACATCTGGCTTTTACGTACTGGGGCCCGACCAATTTCGGAGTGCCTTGCGGTAGTTTTTTGGCCATTGATTTATCACTTTGCAACCCGAGACTTCTCCCATCTGTCCACTGGAGAGCCCGTGATGACTTGGGTGGTAGTGACCACTTCCCCATCTTCCCGTCACTTCCCCAGTGTCATGCCCACAGACGCCTACCCAGATGGGCTTTAAACTAGGCAGACTGGGAAGCGTTCATCTCTGCTGTCACCGTTGAATCTCTCCCATGCGGTACCATCGATGTGGTGGTTGAACGGGTCACTAGAACTATTCTTTCTGTGGCAGATCGCTCGTTCCTTAGGATGCCCCCGGCGATAATCATTTTCTCGGTGGTCGGCAGAAATTGCCGAGGCCACTAAAGAGGACAGGTGGGCTCTATGACGACATAAGTGGCACCCTTCCCTCGAGCACCTAATAGATTTTAAACGGCTCTGTGCCCGTGTACGCCAGCTTATAAAAAGGCGGAAGGAGGAATGTCGGGAGAGGTATGTCTCAACCGTCGGGTACTGTACGTCATCTCCCAGAGTCTGGGCGATCGGACGTGTTTTTGGGTACCGGACCCCGACAAGTGCCCTGGCGTTAACATCGGTGGCACGTCGTATACCGACGCAAACGCGATTGCCGAACACTGTGCTCGAGTGTCTGCATCGACGAATTACCCCCCGGCCTTTCGCACCCTCGAACGGAGGACGGAAGGGGAGGTCCTGTCATTCACTATGTGCCACAGTGAACCTTGTAACGTCCCATTTACAGAGTGGGAGCTCCTCAGTGCCCTTGCCCATTGCCCCCACACAGCTCCCGGACCAGATCGGATCCACAGTCAGATGATTAAACATCTCTCGTCCGACTACAGGCGACATCTCCTCGTCACCTTCAACCGGACGTGGTGCGACAGCGTCTTTCCGTCGCAATGGCGGCAGAGCACCATCATTCCCGTGCTCGAACCTGATAAAAATCCACTTCGTGTGGATAGCTATCGGCCCATCGGCCTGACCAGTGTTCTGTGTAAGCTGCCGGAACGTATGGTGAGCCGGCAGATGTGTCGGGCCCTGGAGTCACGTGGCCTACTGGCTCCGTGCCAGGGAAGTTTCCGCCAGGGTCCCTCTACCACTGATAATCTCGTGTCCCTCGAGTCTGCCATCTGAACAGCCTTTTCCAGACAGCAACACCTGGTTGCCATCTCTTTTGATGTACGAAAAGCTTACGACACGACCTGGCGACATCGTATCCTAGCCACGTTGTACGAGTGGGGTCTCCGGGACCCGTTCCTGATTTTTATCCAAAATTTCCTGTCACTCCATACTTTCCGTGTCCAATTTGGTGCCTCGCATAGTGCCGCCCCCTCCCCAATAAACAGCAGAATGGAGTCCTGCTGGGCTCTGTATTGAGTGTATCTCTATTTTTAGTGGCCATTAACAATCTAGCAGCAGCTGTCGAGCCCTCCGTCTCACCTTCTCTGTATGCAGACGACTTCTGCATTTTGTACTACTTGTCCAGTACTGGTGTTGCCGAGTGGCGCCTACAGGGAGCTTTAAGCTGCAAGTCATGTGTTATGCACTTCTGTCGGCATCGTACCGTTCGTCCGGAACCAGAACTTTACCTTAATGGCTATCCAGTCACTGTAGTGGAGACTTACCGATTATCGGGACCGGTTTTCGATGCACGATCGGCTCGGCTCCCTCGCCTTTGTCAGCTTAAGCGGAAGTGCTGGCAGCACCCTCCGCTGCCTGAGAAACACCATCTGGGGTGCAGATCACTCTACACTGCTGCAGCTCTCCCACCTCGACTATGGGGGTGTGATTTGTGGTTCGGCGGCGCCCTCGGCGTTGCATTTACTCGACCCAGTGCACCACTGCAGAGTTTGACTAGCGACAGGAGCTTTTAGGGCGAGTCCGGTGACCGGCATACTGGTGGAGGCTGGAGTCCCTCCATTGAAGGTCAGATGTGCACAGCTGCAGGCCAGTCACATTGCACACATTGATAGTTCCCCTGAGCATCCTAATTACAATCTCTTTTTTCCCAACCATGGCAGTTCATCTCCCGAATCGGCGGCCAACGTCAGGGCTTAAGATTTCGGTTCGCATCCTTTCCCTTCTGTCTGAACTGGAGACCTTCCCTTTACCACCTCTACTCCAGGTCCATTCACGTACACCTCCACGGTGTAAACCTAGGGTGATGCTTCACTCGGCCCTTCCACGTCGCGCTAAGGCCTCGGTTAACCCTGTGGCTCTCCGCTGTCACTTCCTCTCGATTCTCGACACGTACGGAGGCCGTGAAGTGGTTTACACGAACCGCTCGACGGCTGACGGTCGTGTCGGCTTTGCGTGTATTCGTGGAGGACATCTCGAACGGCACTGCTTGCCAGATGGCTACAGTGTTTGCACTGCAGAGCTTGCGGCCATATTTCGTGCTCTCGAGGACATCCGCTCGTGCCCCGGTGAGTCATTTCTCCTTTGGTAGTAACCACCCAGTAGTCCATCTGTGTCTCGGAACAGTCCAGTCGTCCACCGGTGTTTGTCTGGACACCGGGTCACGTCGGAATTCCGGGAAATGAACTTGCCGACAGGTTGGCAGTCGGGCTACACGGCAACCGCTTCTGGAGGTCGGCACGCCCGTGACTGACTCGTGTTCATTATTACGCCATGAGGTTTTTCAGCTTTGGAAGATGTAATGGCACAATCTCAGTACACACGACAAACTGCGTGCCGTTAGGGAGACTACGAATGTGTGGAAGTCCTCGAAGAGAGACTCTCTCACAGGCACTCTTTGGTTCTCTGCCGGCTCAGTATCGGTCACGCTTCGGCTCCGTATTGGTCGTGCTCGGGCAACCCACGGCTGCCTCCTGCACCGCGAAGCCCCGTCTCGGTGTCGGTGCGGCGCCCGTTTGACAGTGGCCCGTATTCTGGTGCACTGTCCTACTTTGAGTGCCCTGGGACGACATCATCATTTACTGGACTTGTTACAGCTAATTTTATCTGACACCTCATCGGCTGATTTAGTTTTACATTTCATTCGTGAGGGTGGGTTTTATCATTTGATCTGAGTTTTAGTGCATGTTCTTTGTTCCCCCCTGCGGGTTCGGGGGTTAGAATAGGCCCGCGGTATTCCTGCCTGTCGTAAGAGGCGACTAAAAGGAGTCTCAAACGTTTCGGCCTTATGTGATGGTCCCCTGTCGGGTTTGACCTCCATATCTCAAAATTTTTCCGAAGAGCGAGCCGATTGGGGAAGGGCGCCTTACTTGGTGCATTGTGTCCGTGTTGTGTTGAGAACTTTCGCCATCTTATTCGTCGTTGCATTGCAGTCTTGCCCGCTCTCCATCTCTTGGGCATCGATGCGCCCCTGCGTGCACTTTCTGCCAAGCACTGTGCGGGGCCATTTTCTGCACTGACGACGCCCATGGACCACATGTCACCTAACATCCAGCACGGTAGCCAGTCCGTTGTGGTGGGGCCGCCATGTACCCTCTCGGTTGTAGCCCCCTGACAACACAGGGATCGCTCTACTGATGCCTGCGCCGTTCACTCCCCACGTATGCCAAGGAGTAGATGCCCATCTCCCTGGGGCATCGGGACTCCCGGCAATGGCCATCCTGCCAGGTGGCCCTTGCTGTGGCTGGGTGGCGCCCGTGGGGAGGGCCCTTGGTCGGAGTAGGTGGCATCAGGGCGGATGACCCGCAATGAAGCGTGGTACATCATCTCTCGCTGGCGGCCAGCCGCCAGCAGTCTCTAAGCGTTCTCGGGCTCAATTTAATGCTCAGAAGTACCATCCGAAAACGTTCCCCTCCCTGGCCACGCCGTGGGAAGAGCGTAAGTCTCAGGATGGAGGTAACAGTTATTCGCCCCGATTCTTAGTTTGCACGAGAGCTGATGGGGAGTCTTTTCTCTCCACAAAGCCTCAGTTCTTCGTCGAGCATTTAGAGGACAAGTTTGGGGAGGTGGAGGGCTTGTCTAAAATGCGCTCTGGGTCAGTACTGATACAAACGGCATCCTCCGCCCAGTCCCGCAGGTTACTTGCTTGTGACAAGTTGGGGGATGTTAACGTTTCTATTACACCACATAAGTGTTTAAATATGGTCCAGGGTGTTGTTTTCCATAGGGACCTCCTTTTGCAGTCTGATGACGAGCTGCGCGCCAACTTAGAACGTAGAGGTGTTCATTTCGTCCGGCGCGTTCATCGCGGTCCGAGGGACAATCAGGTTGCTACCGGTGCCTTCATCTTGGCCTTCGAGGGTGATACGTTACCGGAAAAGGTCAAGGTGATGGTCTACCGATGTGACGTCAAGCCCTATATCCCTCCCCCGATGCGGTGCTTCAAGTGCTGGAAGTTCGGCCATATGTCTTCCCGCTGCACTTCCAGCCTCACATGTCGCGATTGCGGACGCCCATCTCATCCCGATACTCCATGTGCCCCGCCTCCCATCTGCGTCAACTGCGGGGAGCACCATTCACCTTGCTCGCCTGACTGCAAAGTCTTTCAGAAAGAGCGCAAAATCATGGAATATAAGACCTTGGACCGGCTGACCTATACTGAGGCCAAACGGAAATATGACAGACTCCATCCTGTGAGAATGACATCTTCTTATGCAGCTGCTGCAACAACTGTGCTAGCTCCATCAGTTTCGAGACTTCCAGCCAGCTCGATAAGCAGTAAGACTCCTCCTGCCCCCTTGCCCGTGGGGGGCTCTACCCAACAGGTTGCTCCTGCACCACCTCCCTCAGGAGCAACCTCCTCCCACCCGTCGGGGACGTCCGTCCCCGCTTCTCAGCCGGAGAAGCGTCTAACTTCTTCGACTACTCTCGCCCGTAAGAGTTCCCTTGGGACCCTCCCTTCCCAGGGTTCCACCAGCGGGAAGGATGACGGCCACCAGTGGCATAAGTCCTCACCAGCGGCCGGGCGTAGGGCTTCACGATCCTCCTCTGTCCCGGAGACTGAATCGGTGAAGCCTTCCCAGCCGGTGAAACCCAAGGTTCAGCGAGAGAAGTCCAAGAGAAAGACCTCTAAGGCCAAAGAACTTGCGGTGGCAACCAACCCCACCGCACCTTTCGCGCTCTGCGTCTGAGGATGAAGTCGAGATTCTAGCGTCCGCTGAGGACCTTGATCTCGCTGGTCCCTCAGACGCCATGGATGCCTCTCGTACGGGTACTGAATCGGTGGCAGTGAGTGAACAAGCGGCGTAAATTGCCTTCCCAGTCCTTTCACGCCTTTCTCAGCCATGGACAATACCATCCTCCAGTGGAACTGCGGCGGTTTTTTCCACCATTTAGCTGAGCTCCGCCAACTTCTCAGCCTTCGCCCTTTCTTCTGCATTGCTCTCCAGGAAACTTGGTTTCCAGCGATGCGAACCCCCGCCCTCCGTGGCTATCGGGGTTATTACAAGAACCGAGCAGCTTATGAAAGGGTGTCTGGTGGCGTCTGCATATATGTCCTTCACACTCTGCACAGCGAGTCTGTCCCTCTCCAGACGCCTTTAGAGGCTGTCGCTGTACGCGTGTGGGCGCCACAGGCTGTTACCGTCTGCAGTCTTTACATTCCACCGGATGGTGATGTCTCGCAGCATGTCCTGGCTGCACTGGTCGCCCAATTGCCGCCACCTTTCTTGCTATTGGGCGACTTCAACGCCCATAACCCTCCGTCGAGGCGCCACCATTGAGCATTTTTTGGCACAGCTCGATCTTTCGCTTTAAAATGATGGTTCTTTCACACACTTCAGCGTGGCGCATGGCACGTACTCCGCCATTGACCTTTCGATCTGCAGCCCTAGCCTCTTACCGTCTGTCCAATGGAGTGTGCATGACGACCTGTGTGGTAGTGACCACTTTCCGATCTTTCTGTCACTGCCACGGCGTCACTCTTCTGGGCGCCGCAGCAGATGGGCTATGAATAAGGCTCACAGGGACTTGTTTTCCTCCACTGCCGCTATTGAGCCTCTCTCTAATGCGGTGGTTCACTCCATCACCACCGTCATCGTTACTGCCGCAGAATCTTCCTTTCCCCGTTCTTCTGGGTCCCTTCGGCAGCGGACTGTGCCTTGGTGGTCGCCTGAGATCGCGGAAGCGATTAAAGATGGCCGGCGGGCGCTCCAGCGTCACAAGCGACATCCCTGCATTGAACACCTCATCGCCTTCAAACGGCTGCGTGCTCGAGCCCGCCGCCTTATCCGCCAACGCAAGCAGGAGTGCTGGGAGCGGTATGTGGCCACCATTGGCCTCCATGTCACTCCATCGCAGGTCTGGGCCAAGATTCGACGCATCTATTGCTACCGAACCCCTGTCAGCGTCCCTGCGCTCTCACTGAATGGAGCAGTTTGTACTGACTCCGACGTCATTGCAAACCGCTTGGCAGAGCATTTTTCTATGAGTTCCGCTTCTGCGAGTTACCCCCTGGCCATCCGCTCCATTAAAGAGCGGATGGAACGTCGGAACCTTTCGTTTCGCACCCACCATCCTGAATCCTACAATGTTCCATTCAGTGAGTGGGAATTTCGCAGTGCCCTAGCCTCTTGCCCTGATACCGCTATTGGGCCAGATGGCATCCATTGTCAGATGCTGAAACACCTTTCAGTGGACTGCCAGCGACGGATCCTCGACCTTGACAACCGTATTTGGGTCGAGGGTGAGTTTCCGTCGCAATGGTGGGAAAGTATTGTTATCCCCACTCTGAAACGTGGCAAGAGCCCTTTGGAGGTGGACAGCTACCGTCCCATTAGCCTCACCAACGTTCTTTGCAAGTTGCTTGAACGGATGGTAAGCCGGCATTTGAGTTGGGTACTGGAGTCTCGGAGCCTTCTGGCTCCATCTCAGGGTGGGTTCCGTAAAGGCCGCTCCGCCGCCGACAATCTAGTGCGTCTGGAGTCGGCCATCCGTACTGCTTTTGCCCGCCGTCAGCACCTGGTCGCTGTCTTTTTCGACATGCGGAAGGCGTACGATAGGACATGGCGTCATCACATTCTTTCTACGCTTCATGGATGGGGTCTTCGGGGTCCTCTGCCGATTTTTATCCGCAATTTTCTGTCGTGTCGTACCTTCCGCGTGCAAGTCGCGGCCTCGTATAGTTCCTCCCACGTCCAGGAGAACGGTGTGCCACAGGGCTCTGTTTTAAGTGTCTGTTTTTAATAGCCATTAACGGGCTTGCTGCGGCCGTGGGAAATTCTGTCTCCGCTTCCCTGTATGCTGACGACTTCTGCCTTTATTACAGCTCTCCTGGCATTGCAGCTGTTGAACGTCAGCTCCAGGGCGCTATCCGTAAGGCGCAGTCTTGGGCTGTAGCGCATGGGTTTCAGTTTTCGGCAGCCAAGACCCGCGTTATGCATTTCTGCCGGCGCCGAACAGTCCATCCTGAGCCGCGGCTTTATCTTGCCGATGAACTCCTTGCTGTGGTGGAGACCCACAGGTTTTTGGGGGTGGTTTTCGATGCCCGGTTGACTTGGCTGCCTCATATCCGGCAGCTCAAACAGACGTGTTGGCGGCATCTCAATGCACTCCGATGTTTGAGCCACACCCGCTGGGGACCCGACCGCTCTACCCTGTTACGGCTCTACCAGGCGTTAATCCAGTCCCGTCTGGATTATGGGTGCCTGGCATATGGCTCAGCATCCCCGTCTGCGTTGCGGGTGCTGGACCCAATTCTCCACAGCGGGATACGCCTTGCCACTGGTGCTTTCCGCACCAGCCCTGTGGACAGCTTACTCGTGGAGGCAGGTGTCCCTCCACTGCGGTTCCGACGCCAACGTTTGCTGGCCGCTTATGCTGCCCATGTTCTAAGCTCGCCCGGGCATCCTCACTATCGTCTCCTGTTCCCGCAGTCGGTCGTCCATCTGCCGGAACGTCGGCCCCGGTCGGGTTGTCCGATCGCCATACACGTCAAGGAGCTTCTCTCCGGGCTTGGGCTTGTCCCTGTTCCGCCTCTTTTCCGGGCACCTCTGCGTACACCCCCGTGGTGCGTTCCTCGCCCTTGCCTTCGGCTAGACTTGGCACAGGGCTCGAAGGACTCAGTCCCTCCAGAGGCCTTCCGCCGCCGCTTTTATTCCATCCTGGCCACGTATCAGGGCTCTGGCATTGTTTACACCGACGGCTCGATGGTTGCTGGTCGAGTCGGTTATGCGCTCACTCTAGGGGACCATTCCGAACAACGTTCCTTGCCGGCTGGCTGCAGCGTTTACACTGCTGAGCTGGTCACCATCTTTCGAGCCCTAGAATATATCCGCTCCTGCTCAGGTGAGTCCTTAGTTATCTGTAGCGATTCCCTGAGCAGTTTACGAGCACTCGACCAGTGTTTTCCTCGTTCCCGTCTGGTGATGGCTATCCATGAGTCCCTGCATACTCTTGCGCGTTGCGGCTGCTCTGCGGTCTTCGTGTGGACCCCAGGCCATGTTGGGATCCCCGGCAACGAGAATGTTGACCGGCTGGCGAAAGAGGCGACTAGTGCACCATCTCTGGACGTTGGCCTCCCGGAGACAGATTTGCGAGCGTTCCTGTGCCGCAAAATTCTGGCCCTTTGGGACACTGAATGGCGCGGCCTACCTTCACGCAACAAACTTCGGGCCATCAAGGGAGCTACCGGTGTGTGGCGCTCCTCCTTGCGGGTCTCTCGCAAGGAGTCTGTTGTCCTCTGCCGGCTGCGCATTGGGCACACTCGGCTTACGCACGGCCACTTATTGCGCCATGAGGACGCGCCTCTATGTCGCTGCGGCTCCGTTTTATCCGTGGTTCATGTTTTATTGGAGTGTCCGTTTTTAGCTGCGCTCAGGCAGTCATTCGCACTGCCTGACTCGCTCCCTGCCCTTTTAGCAGATGACTCGGCTATGGCTGACTTAGTTTTACGTTTTATTTGGGCAGGGGGTTTTTATTCTTTAATCTGAGTGTTTCTGTTTTTATCTTATTGTTTTGTGTTGATTCTGGCCCTTGGTCTCCGGTTTTAAACTGATTTTTTAATGTGTTTCAAGTGGTTGGCTTTTCCTTTTTATTTCTATGGTCGGCCAACCATCGTCACACTCTGTGTGGTTTTAGTTCGTTTTGTCTTGTCTTTGTCTCAGTTTCTCTTGTTCTATATCGTCTGTGATCTCTTCTGTTCCTCGTTTTTATTCTCTGTGGGTGTTCTTTGTCTTTGGAAAAAGGGACCGATGACCATAGCAGTCTGGTCCCTTTAATCCCCCCAAACCAACCAACCATGTTCTTTGTCCCTTTGTATCCCCCACCGTAGTGCTTCTAAGGTGTAGGTTTAATGTGTTGCAGAGTGGCTGGCTTCTCCTTTTTATTCTCATGGTCAGCCAGCCATAATAATCTTCTTTCTCGTTTTAATCTCTTCTACCTGTTTCTTGCATTTATGGTTTTCATGTATCCTTTTGTCCATTTGTGTTTGTTGCTCTTCGGTCATTCTTGTGGTTTTTCCTTTCTTTTTGTTTTGTGTTGTAAGTCTTGTTTGTTTTATTCTCACCCTTGTGGCATTGTTTTATTTGGAACAAGGGACAGATGACAAGCAGTCTGGCCCCCCACCCCCCCCCCCTCCACCCCCCCTGTCTTTTTAAAGCAACACACACACACACACACACACACACACACACACACACACACACACAAAGTTCTGTGAGTAACATATTGACTTTTTCATGATATTATTGTTTGATCTTTGAAATGGATGCAGGGTTATTAATATGTACCTCCATACTGAAACTATAAGAAATGTAGAAAATATCTGCGTGTCAGAGGACGTGGTGCCTCTGCAGGTTTTTAACTCGCATTACAGGTGCTCGATACGGGCACCATTAATCAAGCGGCAAAAAATGTTGTGGTAATTAAACTCTTGCCGTACCAGTACGAAAACCTCACTGTGAATGACTACATGAATTATCCTTCCCTGGAACTGTTCCAAATTAATGTCAGTGGAGGCACGAACTTGTGATCTTTAACATAACCCTATAAGAAGCAACCACCCGGAGTTAAGTCAGGTGCTTGTGGAGGTGATTGAAGAAGAGGAGAGTCACAGTGAGAAACATGTCCGATTCGGTGCCGAGGCAGTTCGGCACCGAGGCAAGAAAGAAATGTAGTGGAGCGCCGTCTCGCTCAAAATGAAGCCTACACTGTCTGGCTGTATTTACAGCACGGAACGTCGCTGCAGCGTGCCCGCAAACAGAAAATCGGTAACAGTTTCCTGTGGAGAGGGGAAGAAAAAAAAATTAAAAAAATATTGTCTGCGAACTTTCGAAGAGGACACGGCACGAATGATGTTTCCAGACATACGGAATGTTGCTCTGCAGCTGCAAACTGACTTCTTAAAATAGCTGCTGAAAGTCATCGGAAGTCAGAATGAAGCCGATTGTCCAGAGTAATGCGTACGTGTGACACATCCAGGTTTTATGCAGTGTAATGCAGAAGTTTGTGTGGAATGCAGGAGGTAGTATACTGCTGTATCTGCAGCTCTCTGGGACTCCTGATGAACTATTCCTGCACACACTCCACCTTCTGTGCTGATGGTCCCAGCCAGCTCATTTTCTTTGTGCCACGTAAGCAGATAGTTTCACCAAATGTGTCGTACCACACTCGGACTGTTTTGTCTGTCGGCGCTTTTACCTGCTATTTGGTAAGAGAGTGTCTTCGAACCGTCACAGTTGACTCACATTTAGTGAATTCGAGGACACAAAAATCTTTGCTCCATTGTACACAGAGTTCTGACATGCCTGCCCCTCGTCGTGCACTCTGCGACGGCGCTGTATCTGTTACGAGGCGTGTCTGGAAAGTAAATATTGTTTTGGAAAATGCCTCATAAAAACGTGTCAAAACTAAAATTTATTTTTATAAGAAAGAGAATTTCTTAAACTATTTTTCTACATTATTGTCACCATTGTCCAAACATGTGTCATAGCAAGAAACTAACTTTGCTATTCGCTCTTTCTAGAAAGAGGTCGTCAGTGAAGACGGCCACTGCTGAACGCCATTTATTGTGTCATTTTCTGTTTGCCGAGTTCATTCCCAGAGGTGAAACTGACAGTGCGGTATAATACTCGGAGACATTGAGAAAATTTCGAAACGGAGGGCGTGAAATACTGTCGAGACACTGTGTCGCTTCGTGACGACGCTCGTCCCCATTCTGCCGGTGTCACTCAAAATCGTATTTGTCGATTCTATTGGGAGCACTTCGATCGCTCGTCGTACGACCCCGATCTCGCACCTTCTGACTACTACTCCTTCTCGAATTTGAAGCAAGATTTTGGAGGGAGGCACTTTTGACAGCACACAAACAATGGTGTTTAGCAGTGGCAGTGCCACCTTTCCGTGAAGAATGCATAGAAAAGTTGGTTTCCACTATGATTAATGTGTGAACAATGGTAGCAACTTTGTAGAAAAATAATTTAGAAATGCTCTTTCTGGTAAAAATAAAGTTTGATGTGAAAAAAAATTGTTTTTATGAGTTTTTTTACAAAATGCTATTTACTTTCTGGACATTCCTCCTGCAATACAAAACTTCTAGCAATGCTCTATCCACTGATACGTCTCTTCTTTTCTGTACGTCTAGTAGTTTTCCCACACTTGTGATCGGAACATACGGAGGTACTTGCAAATAACCGTGTAAATTGCCTAGTTGTTTGCTTGCAGCTGTGATAAATGATTCGCTCCCAACTGACTTTCAGTACGCAGTGAAGTGTGTGTTGTTCTGAAAGTTCCTGGCAGATTAAACCTGTGCACTGGACTGGGAGGACAGCAGAAGAGGGGTCCTGACAGATGTGAAACTGTGAGGAAGGGCCTCCAGGTGTGCCCGAATACCTCATTTAGTAAGATTAGTCCTTGTGAATGGGACTGTGTTCGAGTCTCGATCCCGTGCTCTCTTTTAGGCTGCCGGGAAGTGTTTGATGGAAATGTATAAAGACGAGTATGATACAGGTAGTAAAATATTTTTCTTAAAAATGTGTGGAGTATGGACCAGGTTCTAACTGGGGAGTACATTGCACCTCGGCAACATTACTCAAAACAGTTTATTATTGGCAAATGAATTTAACCATCCTTAAAGTAGCACTGCAGATTTGTTGTGTTCCATGAAGAATATTAAGCTTAGAAAGAAATTCGCTAATGTGTATATCCTGGTTTCAGCTGTATTAGATGTGTACATACTACCTATTAAACAATGGAAAATCGAGGCTGGAGCATAGGCGATAGTGTGAAAAGGATAGATTGGAAATCATTGTATAGAGGAGATTTGAGATGCAGAGAGGCACAACAAAAAGATTGCAATACATTTGAGCTTTTGATCGAAAGGCCTTCTTCCGAAGTGGAAAACGTGCACATGAGAGTGTGAGAGGAGAGTGGGCATGTTGTATAATTCCAATGAAGGCCTTTTTGGCTGAAAGCTTACTTGTGTGACAGTCTTTTTGTTGTGCCTCTCTGCGACTCAACATCTGCACTATATGGTGAGTGGCAATCTATCCTTTTCGTAATAATGTCGTGTTTTCCATGAATGGTGAACTTTTGGGCAGACCTTGAGGAGAGGTAGTGAAACAGCACAGGAAAAGAAAACTGTCAGTGTCTGCATTTTTATGGACGAGTGAAACATGTGGACGTAAAGCATTTACCACGAATTGCTGCACCAGCCTTTGTTAACACTATTCCTATTCCAAAATCTTGCACATGTCAGCTATTGATCTTTGCTTTTTCACAATTGCAGTAGAGGAGGAAGGTTAAAAGCAGGACATTAATTACTGATGAACAACATATACTGAAGAAAGGCTTTGGTTTTCGGTGACTGTGTACATTTATCATCACTTAACACTTCCGGACTGAGATGCTGTGGTCCATACATAAAACTCTCCCCCGACGTTGACTGCGGAAGGTACCCTCTGAGAACAATGGTCGAACTGCAACGAGAGCGCGAGTGAGCGCCGTATATATAAGCCGTCCAGAGGGCGTCGCTGTCAATAACGTGACGTTGGCTGTTCTGTGATCTCTGATACTGCTAACTTTCTCTTTTGAAATTAATCGATTGTCATGCTGTTGCTGCAATGTTGACAGCCATATCTTATCCAGCTTAATGCCTTCATCTTTACTATTAAAATTTTTGCAGTGTTTGGCAATCTCAATGGCCTCTCTGTACATTTGTGTATAATAATAAGACACCTTTGCTATGACGGTCGTCTCACTAAACTTTATTTCATGATCATCTTCCTGAAACACGTTCTGCTATGGCCGGAGGCGGCAGTTCCTTTTTTGTTCACCCAGACGGGTGTTGACACTTCTTTTTGTTGTGCCTATATAGACCTATCCACAACTGCATGGAATTTTATAGGCACCTGGTGTTGCTAGAGGATGTCGTTTATCTTTTGCAGATCTGAAACATTCTTTTATTTTCGTGGTGCGTCTGAAAACAGTTTCCACATCGTATTTGCTTAAAATATTTCCAATGTGATCAGTGACCTTACTAATAAATGGTGAGAACACTTTCCCCTCGGGTCGGTGTCGATCCTCGTCCGTCCCGGTTGTCAGTATGTACGGACCACACCATCTCAGCCCAGAAATGTTAAGTGGTGACATCACCTGCTTTGAAAGCCTTCATTCTATGATGTGTACATTTACATGGGCATTTCATATTTCAACAGCTATAACATGTCAGGTGTTTGCTCATCGCAGTGGTATATGAAACTATTAGAGACTTTCACAAATGCCCATATAGGGAAGGTAATGTCTGTAATGTATGATTTATGCAATGGAAAAAAGTGCTTAATAACTATCACTTTGAGGTTAGCCGATGACATTGTAATTCTGTCAGAGACAGCAAAGGACTTTGAAGAGCAGTTGAATGGAATGGACAGTGTCTTGAAAGGAGGATATAAGATGAACATCAACAAAAGCAAAACAAGGATAATGGAATGTAGTCGAATTAAGTCGGGTGATGCTGAGGGAATTAGATTAGGAAATTAGACACTTAAAGTAGTAAAGAAGTTTTGCTATTTGGGGAGCAAAATAACTGATGATGGTCGAAGTAGAGAGGATATAAAATGTAGGCTGGCAATGGCAAGGAAAGCGTTTCTGAAGAGGAGAAATTTGTTAACATTCAGTATTGATTTGAGTGTCAGGAAGTCATTTCTGAAAGTATTCGTATGGAGTGTAGCCATGCATGGGAGTGAAACATGGACGATAAATAGTTTGGACAAGAAGAGAATAGAAGCTTTCGAAATGTGGTGCTACAGAAGAATGCTGAAAATTAGATGGGTAGATCACATAACTAATGAGGAAGTATTGAATAGGATTGGGGAGAAGAGAAGTTTGTGGCACAACTTGACCAGAAGAAGGGATCGGTTGGTAGGACATGTTCTGAGGCATCAAGGGATCACCAATTTAGTATTGGAGGGCAGCGTGGAGGGTAAAAATCGTAGAGGGAGACCAAGAGATGAATACACTAAGCAGATTCAGAAGGATGTAGGTTGCAATAGGTACTGGGAGATGAAAAAGCTTGCACAGGATAGAGTAGCATGGAGAGCTGCATCAAACCAGTCTCAGGACTGAAGACCACAACAACAACAACAATCTATCACATTAGCTACTTGATACAGTCCACTGTAAAATTGGGCAAAGAGGAGACTGTGTAATCGAAGTCAAAATGGTTTTTATTTGTTTGTTTATTGTATTAAATGCTCCTTTGATAATTGTGAGACAGCTCTCAATATTATGAAAAGTATAGTTGCTGCTCACCATATAGTAGAGATGCTGAGTCACAGGTAGGGACGACAAAATGACTACGAGAAAGTAAGCTATAAGTCCACTTCAGAAATGGACACACACACACACACACACACACACACACACACACACACACATACACACGAGGGGGGGGGGGGGGCAGCAAGATGCAGTTGAGAGGCTAGACATAGGGCAGGCTAGGCTTTTGGCAGGGGGGGGGGGGGCATTAGCGGAAAAGGAAAGGAGTGAAATACTGTGGGTGCCTTGGTGGAATAGAGGGCTGGAATGGGAACAGGGACTGGGCTAGATGGGTAGGACAATGAGTAATGAAGGTTGAGGCCAGGAGGGCTACGGAAAATTGTATATTACAGGGAGAGTTCCCACCTGTGCAGTTCAGAAAAGCTGGAGTAGGTGGGAAGGCTATGGAGCAGTGACAGAAATTAAGAACATCATGTTGGGCTGCGTGTTTAGCAATGGGATGGTCCAGCTTTTACCCAGCCACAGTTTGTCAGTAGGCACTCGTGTGGACAAAAAGTTTGCCGGTTATCGTGCCCACGTATAATGTAGCACAGTGGTTACAGCTTTCCTTGTAGATTACGTGACTGGTTTCACAGGTAGCCCTGCCTTTGATGGGATAGGTGATGTTTTTGCCTCGACAGAGTATGTGGTGGTGGTGGTGGTGGTGGTGGTGGTGGTGGTGGTGTGCTGGTGGTGGTTGGAGGATGTATGGGACAGGTCTTGCATCTAGGATTATTAGAGGGATATGAGCCATGAGGCAAGAAGTTGAGAGCAGACGTTGTGAAGTGATGGACGAGTATATTGTGTAGATTCAGTGGATGGCGGAATACCAGTGTGGGAGGGGGAGGGGAGGATAGTGGGTAGAACATTCTTCATTTCGAGGCACGACGAGAGGTAGTCGAAACCCTTGCGGAGAGTACAATTCTCACGAGGGGAATGCACCTCTGTGGCCGGTGGGACTTTGGGAGATGGTGGGTGACCGGACAGGTAAGGTACGGAAGATCTGTTTTTGTACGTAGTTGGGAAGGTACGGCGGCCTCAGTAACCCCTTCAGGGGCTGCTCTTCACTACAGATGGGATGGCCGTGGGCGGCTAGGCTACAGGAGGGACTTCTCGGTACGGAACGGGTGACAGCTGTCGACGGCAGGCTTTGATCTCTTCACAGTGCAAAATCTGTGTTCACTTCATGTTATTAAAGATCTGAGGTACACGCGTAAATGCAAAGATGGTGATTCACAATGCTGTCTCCTAGGTTAGATCTTAGACACGAGTTAGTCTTGTTCATTTGCTTTGGACTGCTGTAACAGATTGACAAAATAATGGTCTAACAACTTCTAGCGTGTGCTTGATAATGGCATAAGAGCCAAAAGTGTAGATAGTTCAGTAGATAAATATAGTAATACACAGTCAAATAGTGATTTAATATTTTAAAAACTGTACTTTTTGTACAGCATTTTGTTCTGTGGATTTCTTGGATCTCACAAGCACCTATGACATCTATATTATTATATCGACGTATAATAGAGGGAAACATTCCACGTGGGAAAAATATATCTAAAACATATCATATATATATATGTCTGCTTGTGTCTGTGTATGTGCGGATGGATATGTGTGTGTGTGGGTGGGTGTATACCTGTCCCTTTTCCCCCCTAAGGTAAGTCTTTCTGCTCCCAGGATTGGAATGACTCCTTACCCTCTCCCTTAAAAACCACATCCTTTCGTCTTTCCCTCTCCTTCCCTCTTTCCTGATGAAGCAACCGTGGGTTGCGAAAGCTTGAATTTTGTGTGTGTGTGTGTGTTTGTGTTTGTTAGTGTCTCTATCAACATACCAACACTTTAGTTTGGTAGGTTACATCACCTTTGTTTTTATTATATAGACAGTACTACATTCTCTTCTGGCCACTCCATTACTCACAACTCACCTCAAATAACAAAATCATTTAATGTGAATAACAGCAGACTGCATAAACAAATGCCGTGCACGTTGAGGCGAGTGTGAAGTGATGTGAGGAGAATGCCAGCTTCCTCCTGTGGCTCGCAGAAAGACAGGTGTTGGCAGAACACGAGTGAGGAACTTACCGGAACACACCTGACTACCATCTACACTAGTGGAAGTGCTCTGTCGCTGATACTTGTTCATTGTATCGTGAACACACATTTTAGGCGTATAATGTTATATCTGTTCTTATTATTCAGTGATGCTTTTTATGCAGGTAATTTAAATCTATTCGAGAAAATTTATTAGTATTTTTGCAATAGATTTTAAAAAGTTTCTCAAAAGCAGGAATCTTACCTTTTTTTTTAAATGCTTAACATTGTATCTGGATCATCTCATTGACTTTTTGCATCATCACTGCATTATTTACAGAAAATTCCTGGATTCATTTTTTAAACATTGAAAAACTTCACGTGCTTCAGGATTTTTCAAAATAAACAGCATAATCAACTTTCTGTAAAACAATGGAAAATCCAGGATGTAATGTAACAGTATTATGGAAATGATAGTTGCTATTTGCCATATAGAGGAAATGCTGATATTGTAATTATGTAACTTTTCATAAATTTGTTCACTTTCCACTGTGGTACATCACATTCTACCACACAGTTCTGTAAAGCGTAGCAGTGTTACAACATTGCACAATTTGACAACACATTACTGCGTGCCGAGCTTGTAAGATACTCGGAATAATATCTCCCACCGAAAAGCTCTCAACACCGAGTAAAAGATAATACAATTAGAAGAAAGTACATTACAAAGATTTACACGAGCTAGTATAGGATAATTTTTGCTGCTTGTAGGATTTTTGTGTGCTAGTTATGTTAACTTGAAATTTTACAAAATTAAAGGTATGAAAAAAAAGATAATTGTTCTATACTGTATGTAGAAAAAGTATATAAAAACACACAAGAAAATACTAGTATTCATCTTTCTAGATGTGACAAGATCATTTGGATCACCAAACAGTGAGGTCATTACTCTCGCCGGATTAGATAAGGCCAGTGAAGGAAGTCGGCCGTGCACTTTCTGAGGAACTGTCCTGGCATTTGCCTGAAGAGATTTAGGGAAATCACAGAAAACCTAAATCGGGATGGGCAGATGTGGATTTGAATCGTCGTCTTCCTGAATAGGAGTCCAGTGTACTAACCACTGCACCACCCCACTTGGTTATAGTCATAGGCAGCTACGTATTTTTCTTTTGGGAAGTGCACAGTTTTATGTTTATAAACATTTAAAGCAAGTTGTCAACATTTGCACTACCACGGAATCTTATCGAGGTTTGACTGAATATTTGTACAGCTTCATCGAGATAGTAAGTCATCGTAGGTAGCTGCATCGTCGGCGAAAAGCCGTAGGTTACTATTAATATTGTCTGCGAGATCATTAATATAAGACATAAACAGCAAGGGACCGAACACACTATCCTGGATTACACCCAAAGTTACTTCTACAGGTGATGACTCTCCACCCAAGATAATATGCTCCATCCTCTGTACCGAGAAGTCCTCAATCCAGTCACAAATTTCACTCGATACCCCCTACGATCATAGTTTTGACAGTAAGCGTAGATGTGGTAATGAATCAAATCCTTTTAAGAAATCGAGAAATACTGTATCTACCTGATTGCCGGCTTTCAGGATGTCGTGTGAAAAAAGTGAGAGCTGGGTTTGACATGATGTGTGTCTCCAAACTCCATGCTGGTTGGCAGGGAGGTGGCAGTCATTATGTTCAAGTAATCTCATTACGTTTGAGCTCAGAATTTGTTCCAACATCGCACAACAAATGCAGTTTTAATGATTTCGGTTGTTGTTGTTGTTGTTGTTGTTGTTGTTGTTGTATTCAGTCCTGAGACTGGTTCGATGCAGTTCTCCATGCTACCCTATCCTGGGCAAGCTTCTTCATCTCCCAGTACTTACTGCAACCTACATCCATCTGAATCTGCTTAGTGTATTCATCTCTTGGTCTCTACGATTTTTACCCCCCATGCAGCCCTCCAATGCTAAATTGGTGATCCCTTGATGCCTCAGAACATGTCCTACTAACCGGTCCCTTCTTTTTGTCAAGTTGTGCCACAAATTCCTCATCTCCCCAATTCTATTCAATACCTCCTCATTAGTTATGTGATCTACCCATCTAATCTTCAGCATTCTTCTGTAGCACCACATTTCGAAAGCATCTATTCTCTTCTTGTCTAAACTATTTATCGTCCATGTTTCACTTCCATAGATGGCTACACTCCATACAAATACTTTCAGAAACGACTGTCTGACAATTAAATCTATACTCGATGTTAAGAAATTTCTCTTCTTCAGAAACACTTTCCTTGCCATTGCCAGTCTACATTTTATATCATCTCTACTTCGACCATCATCAGTTATTTTGCTCCCCAAATAGCAAAACTCCTTTACTACTTTAAGTGTCTCATTTCCTAATCTAATTCCCTCAGCATCACCCAACTTAATTCAACTACATTCCATTATCCTTGTTTCGCTTCTGTTTATGTTCATATTATATCCTCCTTTCAAGACACTGTCCATTCCATTCAACTGCTCTTCCAAGTCCTTTGCTGTCTCTGACAGAATTACAATGTCATCGGCGAACCTCAACGTTTGTATTTCTTCTCCATGGACTTTAATACCTACTCCGAATTTTTCTTTTGTTTCCTTTACTGCTTGCTCAATATACAGATTGAATAACATCAGGGACAGGCTACAACCCTGTCTCACTCCCTTCCCAACCGCTGCTTCCCTTTCATGCCCCTCAACCCTTATAACTGCCATCTGGTTTCTGTACAGATTGTAAATAGCTTTTCACTCCCTGTATTTTACCCCTGCCACCTTGCGAATTTGAAAGAGAGTATTACAGTCAACATTGTCAAACGCTTTCTCTAAGACTACAAATGCTAGAAATGTAGGTTTGCTTTTCCTTACTCTATTTTCTAAGATAAGTCGTACGGTCAGTATTGCCTTACGTGTTCCAACATTTCTGCGGAATCCAAACTGATCTTCGCCGAGGTCGGCTTGTACCAGTTTTTCCATTCGCCTGTAAAGAATTCGCGTTGGTATTTTGCAGCTGTGACTTGTTAAACTGATTGTTCGGTAATTTTCACATCTGTCAACACCTGCTTTCTTTGGGATTATAATTATTGTATTCTTCTTGAAGTCTGAGGGAATTTCGCCTGTCTCATAGATCTTGCTCACCAGATGGTAGAGTTTTGTCAGGACTGGCGGAAAAGGAAAGGAGTGAAATACTGTGGGTGCCTTGGTGGAATAGAGGGCTGGAATGGGAACAGGGACTGGGCTAGATGGGTAGGACAATGAGTAATGAAGGTTGAGGCCAGGAGGGCTACGGAAAATTGTATATTACAGGGAGAGTTCCCACCTGTGCAGTTCAGAAAAGCTGGAGTAGGTGGGAAGGCTATGGAGCAGTGACAGAAATTAAGAACATCATGTTGGGCTGCGTGTTTAGCAATGGGATGGTCCAGCTTTTACCCAGCCACAGTTTGTCAGTAGGCATTCGTGTGGACAAAAAGTTTGCCGGTTATCGTGCCCACGTATAATGTAGCACAGTGGTTACAGCTTTCCTTGTAGATTACGTGACTGGTTTCACAGGTAGCCCTGCCTTTGATGGGATAGGTGATGTTTTTGCCTCGACAGAGTATGTGGTGGTGGTGGTGGTGGTGCTGGTGGTGGTTGGAGGATGTATGGGACAGGTCTTGCATCTAGGATTATTAGAGGGATATGAGCCATGAGGCAAGAAGTTGAGAGCAGACGTTGTGAAGTGATGGACGAGTATATTGTGTAGATTCAGTGGATGGCAGAATACCAGTGTGGGAGGGGGAGGGGAGGATAGTGGGTAGAACATTCTTCATTTCGAGGCACGACGAGAGGTAGTCGAAACCCTTGCGGAGAGTACAATTCTCACGAGGGGAATGCACCTCTGTGGCCGGTGGGACTTTGGGAGATGGTGGGTGACCGGACAGGTAAGGTACGGAAGATCTGTTTTTGTACGTAGTTGGGAAGGTACGGCGGCCTCAGTAACCCCTTCAGGGGCTGCTCTTCACTACAGATGGGATGGCCGTGGGCGGCTAGGCTACAGGAGGGACTTCTCGGTACGGAACGGGTGACAGCTGTCGACGGCAGGCTTTGATCTCTTCACAGTGCAAAATCTGTGTTCACTTCATGTTATTAAAGATCTGAGGTACACGCGTAAATGCAAAGATGGTGATTCACAATGCTGTCTCCTAGGTTAGATCTTAGACACGAGTTAGTCTTGTTCATTTGCTTTGGACTGCTGTAACAGATTGACAAAATAATGGTCTAACAACTTCTAGCGTGTGCTTGATAATGGCATAAGAGCCAAAAGTGTAGATAGTTCAGTAGATAAATATAGTAATACACAGTCAAATAGTGATTTAATATTTTAAAAACTGTACTTTTTGTACAGCATTTTGTTCTGTGGATTTCTTGGATCTCACAAGCACCTATGACATCTATATTATTATATCGATGTATAATAGAGGGAAACATTCCACGTGGGAAAAATGTATCTAAAACATATCATATATATATGTCTGCTTGTGTCTGTGTATGTGCGGATGGATATGTGTGTGTGTGGGTGGGTGTATACCTGTCCCTTTTCCCCCCTAAGGTAAGTCTTTCTGCTCCCAGGATTGGAATGACTCCTTACCCTCTCCCTTAAAAACCACATCCTTTCGTCTTTCCCTCTCCTTCCCTCTTTCCTGATGAAGCAACCGTGGGTTGCGAAAGCTTGAATTTTGTGTGTGTGTTTGTGTTTGTTAGTGTCTCTATCAACATACCAACACTTTAGTTTGGTAGGTTACATCACCTTTGTTTTTATTATATAGACAGTACTACATTCTCTTCTGGCCACTCCATTACTCACAACTCACCTCAAATAACAAAATCATTTAATGCGAATAACAGCAGACTGCATAAACAAATGCCGTGCACGTTGAGGCGAGTGTGAAGTGATGTGAGGAGAATGCCAGCTTCCTCCTGTGGCTCGCAGAAAGACAGGTGTTGGCAGAACACGAGTGAGGAACTTACCGGAACACACCTGACTACCATCTACACTAGTGGAAGTGCTCTGTCGCTGATACTTGTTCATTGTATCGTGAACACACATTTTAGGCGTATAATGTTATATTTGTTCTTATTATTCAGTGATGCTTTTTATGCAGGTAATTTAAATCTATTCGAGAAAATTTATTAGTATTTTTGCAATAGATTTTAAAAAGTTTCTCAAAAGCAGGAATCTTACCTTTTTTTTTAAATGCTTAACATTGTATCTGGATCATCTCATTGACTTTTTGCATCATCACTGCATTATTTACAGAAAATTCCTGGATTCATTTTTTAAACATTGAAAAACTTCACGTGCTTCAGGATTTTTCAAAATAAACAGCATAATCAACTTTCTGTAAAACAATGGAAAATCCAGGATGTAATGTAACAGTATTATGGAAATGATAGTTGCTATTTGCCATATAGAGGAAATGCTGATATTGTAATTATGTAACTTTTCATAAATTTGTTCACTTTCCACTGTGGTACATCACATTCTACCACACAGTTCTGTAAAGCGTAGCAGTGTTACAACATTGCACAATTTGACAACACATTACTGCGTGCCGAGCTTGTAAGATACTCGGGATAATATCTCCCACCGAAAAGCTCTCGACACCGAGTAAAAGATAATACAATTAGAAGAAAGTACATTACAAAGATTTACACGAGCTAGTATAGGATAATTTTTGCTGCTTGTAGGATTTTTGTGTGCTAGTTATGTTAACTTGAAATTTTACAAAATTAAAGGTATGAAAAAAAAGATAATTGTTCTATACTGTATGTAGAAAAAGTATATAAAAACACACAAGAAAATACTAGTATTCATCTTTCTAGATGTGACAAGATCATTTGGATCACCAAACAGTGAGGTCATTACTCTCGCCGGATTAGATAAGGCCAGTGAAGGAAGTCGGCCGTGCACTTTCTGAGGAACTGTCCTGGCATTTGCCTGAAGAGATTTAGGGAAATCACAGAAAACCTAAATCGGGATGGGCAGATGTGGATTTGAATCGTCGTCTTCCTGAATAGGAGTCCAGTGTACTAACCACTGCACCACCCCACTTGGTTATAGTCATAGGCAGCTACGTATTTTTCTTTTGGGAAGTGCACAGTTTTATGTTTATAAACATTTAAAGCAAGTTGTCAACATTTGCACTACCACGGAATCTTATCGAGGTTTGACTGAATATTTGTACAGCTTCATCGAGATAGTAAGTCATCGTAGGTAGCTGCATCGTCGGCGAAAAGCCGTAGGTTACTATTAATATTGTCTGCGAGATCATTAATATAAGACATAAACAGCAAGGGACCGAACACACTATCCTGGATTACACCCAAAGTTACTTCTACAGGTGATGACTCTCCACCCAAGATAATATGCTCCATCCTCTGTACCGAGAAGTCCTCAATCCAGTCACAAATTTCACTCGATACCCCCTACGATCATAGTTTTGACAGTAAGCGTAGATGTGGTAATGAATCAAATCCTTTTAAGAAATCGAGAAATACTGTATCTACCTGATTGCCGGCTTTCAGGATGTCGTGTGAAAAAAGTGAGAGCTGGGTTTGACATGATGTGTGTCTCCAAACTCCATGCTGGTTGGCAGGGAGGTGGCAGTCATTATGTTCAAGTAATCTCATTACGTTTGAGCTCAGAATTTGTTCCAACATCGCACAACAAATGCAGTTTTAATGATTTCGGTTGTTGTTGTTGTTGTTGTTGTTGTTGTTGTTGTATTCAGTCCTGAGACTGGTTCGATGCAGTTCTCCATGCTACCCTATCCTGGGCAAGCTTCTTCATCTCCCAGTACTTACTGCAACCTACATCCATCTGAATCTGCTTAGTGTATTCATCTCTTGGTCTCTACGATTTTTACCCCCCATGCAGCCCTCCAATGCTAAATTGGTGATCCCTTGATGCCTCAGAACATGTCCTACTAACCGGTCCCTTCTTTTTGTCAAGTTGTGCCACAAATTCCTCATCTCCCCAATTCTATTCAATACCTCCTCATTAGTTATGTGATCTACCCATCTAATCTTCAGCATTCTTCTGTAGCACCACATTTCGAAAGCATCTATTCTCTTCTTGTCTAAACTATTTATCGTCCATGTTTCACTTCCATAGATGGCTACACTCCATACAAATACTTTCAGAAACGACTGTCTGACAATTAAATCTATACTCGATGTTAAGAAATTTCTCTTCTTCAGAAACACTTTCCTTGCCATTGCCAGTCTACATTTTATATCATCTCTACTTCGACCATCATCAGTTATTTTGCTCCCCAAATAGCAAAACTCCTTTACTACTTTAAGTGTCTCATTTCCTAATCTAATTTCCTCAGCATCACCCAACTTAATTCAACTACATTCCATTATCCTTGTTTCGCTTCTGTTTATGTTCATATTATATCCTCCTTTCAAGACACTGTCCATTCCATTCAACTGCTCTTCCAAGTCATTTGCTGTCTCTGACAGAATTACAATGTCATCGGCGAACCTCAACGTTTGTATTTCTTCTCCATGGACTTTAATACCTACTCCGAATTTTTCTTTTGTTTCCTTTACTGCTTGCTCAATATACAGATTGAATAACATCAGGGACAGGCTACAACCCTGTCTCACTCCCTTCCCAACCGCTGCTTCCCTTTCATGCCCCTCAACCCTTATAACTGCCATCTGGTTTCTGTACAGATTGTAAATAGCTTTTCACTCCCTGTATTTTACCCCTGCCACCTTGCGAATTTGAAAGAGAGTATTACAGTCAACATTGTCAAACGCTTTCTCTAAGACTACAAATGCTAGAAATGTAGGTTTGCTTTTCCTTACTCTATTTTCTAAGATAAGTCGTACGGTCAGTATTGCCTTACGTGTTCCAACATTTCTGCGGAATCCAAACTGATCTTCGCCGAGGTCGGCTTGTACCAGTTTTTCCATTCGCCTGTAAAGAATTCGCGTTGGTATTTTGCAGCTGTGACTTGTTAAACTGATTGTTCGGTAATTTTCACATCTGTCAACACCTGCTTTCTTTGGGATTATAATTATTGTATTCTTCTTGAAGTCTGAGGGAATTTCGCCTGTCTCATACATCTTGCTCACCAGATGGTAGAGTTTTGTCAGGACTGGCTCTCCCAAGGCTATCAGTAGTTCTAATGGAATGTTGTCTACCCCCGGGGCCTTGTTTCGACTCGGGTCTTTCAGTGCTCTGTCAAACTCATCACGCAGTATTGTATCTCCCATTTCATCTTCATCTACATCCTCTTCCATTTCCATAATATTGCCCTCAAGTACATCGCCCTTGTATAGACCCTCTATACACTCCTTCCACCTTTCTGCTTTCCTTTCTTGGCTTAGAACTGGGTTTCCATCTGAGCTCTTGATATTCATACAAGTGTTTCTCTTTTCTCCAAAGGCCTCTTTAATTTTCCTGTAGGCAGTATCTATCTTGCCCCTAGTGAGATAAGCCTCTACATCCTAACATTTGTCCTCTAGCCATCCCTACATCTCTTGGACGACCCTTTTTGAAAATGCGAATGATCTTCCGTAGTACGACCAGGAGTAAATGGTATAGGTAGACGGTGAAAAAGTCCAGTCATGATGCCCGGTGCTGCCTATTTAGTATTTAATATTATGAAAGATCGTAAAGTTATATGTCAAACTGCACAATAGAAATGAGAAATATTTTCGCAAATAGTTTAACATTTGCAGTTTAGGTTTCCATAGTTACCTGTTATCAATGTTAATTAGTTCTGCAATGAATGATAAAATAATTTATCAGTATATTAACAGTTATGATCTGAAGATGGTGCTCACAGTATTATGATAGGTCTGTGGCATGCTCCTTTCTTATATTCTTAAGTGTTGTAGTTATGTTAATGGGAAAACACCTCTCTCTGCATTGTCGGAATCAGATTTAAATATGTCTTCTTGAGCAGTGCTCGAACTTTCACTGCTCCCTCACAGATGTGTAATTAAATTTTCTATGCATTCTTCCACAACGCTTTCATTTTTGGCTGCGTCTCTGATGAAACTTCCAGTACTGTTCACGATTTTTGTCCACGTCTTGCTTGCCATTTGATTGATAGCTGCTACAAGAAAAGTTTCAGTTTCAGAGATGGTGAATTTTGTATTGTTTCCAGCAACGTAATTTTTTACTTATGTCTGTATCCCTTCAATGGCATTGAAACGACAGTGATGTGGAGGAAGCCAGTTTCATGCTCGTGCCTTTTAGCAATTTCATCAATTACATATGTTGGAAATTGTGGTTTCTGTTATGCCACAGTTTTGAGTAATTCCTCGTTCTTCAAAGTTTCTCTGAAATCCACTTTTCATCGTTTCAGCCACCGAATGACACGTCGTTTTTTTTATTGCCAAAGTTGGTGTCTTATCGTGAACAATGGAACGATAAAGGACACGGTCTGTGATGGTCAGATTTATGTAACTGGCTCTGATCCAGATAATATCATTCTTGTTAAACCCACCTAGTTTCTGTATTCACTTGAAGTAATGAGTGCTATTGGGCAGAGGTTCTCACGATGATACTATATGAATAGATTTACAGAATGGTTTTGATACCATTCCTCACAAGCGGCTTCTAATCAGATTCTATGTAAAGAGCATCGTCCCAGTTCTGTGACTGGGTTAGTGATTTCCTGTTTGAAAGATCATAGTTTGTGTAGGGAAGTCATTGACTAAAGAGAATTAAAAAATGGAATATCCAGGATGGAATAATGAGATTATTATGAAAAGGATTGATTGCTACTCACCATATACCAGAGGGGTTGAGTCATAGATAGGCAGAACAAAGAGACTCAAACAAATAAGCTTTTGGCCAAAAAGGCCTTCATTGTATAGAAACATATTTTCAAAAAACTTTTCGTCCCCACCACCCCCATTTCACTGCTGTAGAGGTGGAACTTTAAAAAATATTCCTGTCTGGCCTCAGCAGCCAGAGACTGAGGTGTGTGTTCGCTCGAGAGGGAGAGGGAGAGAGTGCGTGCGGTCTAATCCCTGTGGAGGTTTTTCGGCTGACAGCTTACTTGTTTGACAATATTTTTGTTACCCCAACTGGCGACTCAACATCTCCACTATATCGTGAGTAGCAATCTGGACTTTTCATTATACTGAATAAAACAGAAATGATGTCCAGTGTCCCCAAGGAAGTGTTATAGTTCATTTGCTGTTCCTAATCTATATGAATGATTTAAGAGACTGTAGGTGCAGCCATCTTACTTTGTTTGCAGATGATGCTCTCTCTTATTACCTGTTAAAGTCATAAGAAGATCAAGACGAATTGCAAAATAATTTTGGGCAAGATACACCTATCTGCATGCACAGATGCATGTTGTGAAAATTGTCAGTTGACCATAAATAATAAAAAGTGAAATCCTGCACACTAGTACCAAAAGGAATCCATTAAATTTTGGTTAGAGGATAAACGACACAATTCAACTAAATACCTAGGGTTTACAATTATGAATAACTTAAACTGAGATGATCACATAGGCAATATTGTGGTAAGGTGAACAAAAAATTTCATGTTATTGACATAACTCTTAGAAAGTTCAACAAATGTACTAAGGAGACTGCCTACACTACTAAAACTGTCCATCCTACTCTGTGGTATAACTGCACAGTACGTGGTCCTTTCTGGATGGGATTGACAGAGGTCGCAATAAAAGTTCATAGTGTACAGCTCTCCATGTATTATCACGAAACAGTTGGGATAGTGTCACGGATACGGTACACGAGTAGGGGTGGCAGTCATTAGAACAAAAAGCATTTACATTGAAGTGTGCGAGGTTTGACGAAATTTCAGTCACCAGCTTTCACCCTCATATGTGAAAATATTTTTTTAAGTGCCGCCTACATAGGGAGCGATGACTGTCATAATAAAATTGGAGCTAGAATCAAAAGATTTAGGTGTTTGTTTTTCACATGTGCAATTTGAAAGAGAAACGGTTGAAAAATAGTCTGAAAGTGTTTCTGTGAATCCTCTGCCAAATACTTAAATGTGAATAACTGAGTTATCATGTAGATATAGATGTCATCTTATGTTGGAGTCAATAGGAATGATGTGTGTGTTTACAGTGTATTTGTGATGCTGGCAGCCTGTCTTTGTAGCTGAACTTAGATTGTGGGGCATCTTTAAATTGAATAGTGTTGGCAATGAACTCACAATATTCTCTGGTTGTCTGAACAACTAAAAACAAATATAATTACTCTTCATCTTTTTTAGTCATTTCCTTCTAAAAACTGCCACTTAATCATCTACATTTTACTATGTAAACTTTACATCTAATCGCTGTAAAATTTATATTTTAGCTTTCGTGATTGCTTTTGTTGTATTACACATTAATGAATTTTTACTGCATTGTTAACAATTTAAAATTATTGTTGTGCTGGAGTATAGGTGCGAATTAGGATGTGTAAAGTTTTGTCTCTTCTTTTTCAGGTTGGAGTGTGTTATGCATCACTGGGAACAGAATTAAAAGTGCCAATGTATATAGCCCAAGCAAAGTAACAAGGAAGAAAATTGAGAGCTTTTTTGCACTTAAAACTGGAATCTGTTCATGTTGAGGACTGTTTTATAGGGTTATTTTCCTGGTGGACGTATGCAAGAGAGTTAGGTGAATTATGCAATTCTTTGTGGAGACTGCATTTCTATCCTCAAAATCATAAAAATTGCTCTATTTGTGAGTTCAAATTTTGAAGAGAGAGAGAGAGAGAGAGAGAGTGTGTGTGTGTGTGTGTGTGTGTGTGTGTGTGTGTGTGAGAGTGTGAAGCATTTTGATATTAGAAATGTTTGGCCTCTGGTGATTATGAGACATTTTGAATGTACATGTAGAAGTAAATCCCAAGTAGCAACAAAGCTCACAAAGTCTTGCAGAGAATTTTTGAAACTGTCCATAAAATGGGAAAATTTTTGTTGCCCAAGCACAATGAAAACTTCTTGCATTTTATTGTGAAGCAAAGGAAAGATGTTAAACATTTGATATTGTTTTTCTGTAAGTGCACCCACTTTAGTGATGTTATGGAGCTGTATATTGAAACATCTTTTTATGTACTGAAATCGTTCCTCAATTATTTAAATATGTGTGGAAGAATGAGTATGTGTGAGGATTGTTTGTACTAAGTTATTTGAGCCTTCAGGGCAGATTTTATTTATTTTTTATTGATATATATATATATACACATCTATATAAATGATATGTATTATACTACAGGGAACTTTTAACTTAAGACTGATTAAGCAATTGCAGTATGAAAGTGGCATTCTGTTCTTAAATGTCATTTTTCATGTTTTAGTAACTGTTTAGCAGGTATTTTTCCTGTATACTTGGCTGATCTGTAACTTGAAAGGCCACAAAAGCATTAATTACGTAATAAATGAAGAAAGAGGAACTTTTTGTGTGTGTACTTGCATTTATATAATTTTGTGATATGTGTGTAAATGTAACAAGCAATGAGATGATGTCGATTATAAGGTAGAAAGAAGTCTACCTCCAGAGTTTACTTGTTGAAGTTTGAAAGTAAAACTTTCCTGGAAATAAAGTTGGCTGTGAAAGCATGAGTTAACAGTTCCTTCTCTATGCTGCCACAGCTCTTTCACAACTTCTTGACACATTAAAATGTGTACCAGATACTGTCTGCAAAAGGTAAGAGCCCAGGTTCCAGTATGCCCGACACACAAACGTAACCTGCCAGGAAGGAGAGCACGTACTTTCTAAGAAATGTTTGCTACTTCTAATGTTGAAGAGAGGATCTTTTCCTACTCTGTGTGACTCAGTTTTATTTCCAAATACGGACATAATGTCACATTGAGAGCCAATAATCACAGTGGCACTTCTACTAGAATTATTTTCAGTCACTGGTCACATGTGATCTTTATTGTGACTGATTTTGCCATTAGCCATCTATACATGTTACAGTAAATATAAAAGATAAACTAAAGGTAGTGACTGCACTACAACAAACACAATAAACCTATAATTCACATTTGTATAGCCTCTGTGAGTAACGTAGGTACAGTGTGCAAACATACTAATTTTTTCTACTATTCAGTACAACATGTATTGTTGTTGTAAGGTTTTTCTGTACAGCATGCACATGTCACAGTTTGAAAGTGATGCAGGTGGATGGTATTGGCATTGTTATGCAGAGTACACCGGGAGGAATGGTAAGTATTCAGGAAAAAGATCATTTCGAGCAAAAGAGTCTAGTAAACACCGGCTCTAAAATGCACACCTTGAGAGCTGTGACCAGTTATTCATCTTCCATATTGTGAAACAAATTTCTTCTACTGGAAGCCCTTCACTTTCCATATTCTGGGATGAGGTGGTATGGACCAAAACGAGAAAAAATTACCTGGTAAACATGGACTCTACAATGCCTACTTTGAGAGCTTTGAGCACTTGTTCAGTAGAAGGGATTTGCCTCACAGTATCGAATATAAAGTAGCACTCGTAACCGTCGAGGTACACATTTTGGAGCTCGTGTTTCCTAAACATTCTTTATTCAGTTGATCATTAACCATTCCTCGTGGAACATCCTGTACAACCATACATAGACGAAGAAGGTAATGTGACTTCATAATGTCTAGTATACTGACTAATATACTTTTAAAATACAAATTTGAACAAAAAACAATCAATATTATGTAAACTAATTTTTCAAAAGTAAGAAATAAATCAGATTGAGGAAACATTTTGTGGGGCTTCAAATCATGCTTGCAATAGTGCACAGATCTTTTTACTAAAAATGTGAGTAAGCAAAGAGGATGATGTTGAGGAGGAGGAGGAGGAAGATGATGAGGATGTGAGGTTGAGGATGATATGAGCATGATATGAGGATGATGTGGTGGTGGTGGTGGTGAGGAGGGTGGTAGCTCTTGTGTGAGAGAGAGAGAGAGAGAGACTACTTCTTGCACCACCACCACCACCACCACCACCACCACCACCACCTTCTGTTTCCTGCTGCTTGAAGGATTCTCTGTTGAAACATTTTTGAGATTGGAAAATCGTTGGAACATTTTTGCACCTTTGGGTCTAGACAATAGCAATATGTCAAGGTCACATTACAGCAGACTGCACGGCCTGTATAATCAACCAGACAAATATCCTCTAGTACTCTTTAAAATTCCAGGATTTTGAAATTAAACATTGAACTTTAAATTCTCAGTTGACACCTCATTGGCTGTACATGATTTCCAGCTTCATTGAAAATTGCTTCAAAACATTCTTTGATCTATATTATTTCTTACTTTCAGACAAATGATTTCACATCACTTTGACCCCCACCCCCCTTCTTTTTCCTCTTCAAGTTTTGTTCAGAAAGAATAAAGCCAAATGAAAAGATGCGGATACATTTGGCGATCGCAAACACAGCAAGACTCGGTTAGGAAAAAATGTCAGTGCCTACAAAGATTTTTTTTACTATACTTTAAATTTATACTTGTTTATATAGACTGACATATTTAATAAAACATAGCAATGCCGTTTAACATTGTCACATGTAAAACTTGCAATATATATAGGAGTGTCATAAGCAGTATTTTAAGAATATGCACAAGTACAGTGCCCTCTCGATTACTTTATTTCTCAGTTTTCATCTGCAAGAACTAATTATTATGTATCTAATAATTTATACAAATGGATGTCTCTTCTTACACCTTAAAATTGTATCTGTGCAGCATTTACTACAACACACCAGTCAACAATTTTTGCATCCTTCTTAACGGAAAGCGCCACGGTAGAGCGTCTGTCGTTTCCGTAAGAACGTGCTGCTATTCACGGTACGTCGTCTGACGTGGCAGTGTTTGCCTGTCGATATTACAACCTCGTTGGAGAGTAGCCCACTGCCACATCTTTGGAATGGCGTCTATACTAACCAATTTTCCCTCAAATCATTAAGCACCCTAACTTCTTTCAAACAATTATATCGCCCATTTGTCCGTTTCCCCTTTTTGGTTGACTATGAAAATTTGGATAAAACCTATTGTGTAATTTATAGGGAGTCATTATGTTCAATTGTCTGGCAAATAAGCAGCTCTTCAGTGTTACCTCATGTGTTTTGCTTATTTTGACACATCCTGGCAGATTCCCCCCATGAACCATGGACCTTGCCGTTGGTGGGGAGGCTTGTGTGCCTCAACAATACAGATAGCTGTACTGTAGGTGCAACCACAACGGAGGGGTATCTGTTGAGAGGCCAGACAAACGTGTGGTTCCTGAAGAGGGGCAGCAGCCTCTTCAGTAGTCATAGGGGCAACAGTCTGGATGATTGACTGATCTGGCCTTGTAACACTAACCAAAACGGCCTTGCTGTGCTGGTACTGCGAACGGCTGAAAGCAAGGGGAAACTACAGCCGTAATTTTTCCCGAGGGCATGCAGCTTTACTGTATGATTAAATGATGATGGCGTCCTCTTGGGTAAAATATTCCGGAGGTAAAATAGTCCCCCATTCGGATCTCCGGGCGGGGACTACTCAAGAGGACGCCGTTATCAGGAGAAAGAAAACTGGCGTTCCACGGATCGGAGCGTGGAATGTCAGATCCCTTAATCGGGCAGGTAGGTTAGAAAATTTAAAAAGGAAATGGATAGGTTTAAGTTAGATGTAGTGGGAATTAGTGAAGTTCGGTGGCAGGAGGAACAAGACGTCTGGTCAGGTGACTACAGGGTTATAAATACAAAATCAAATAGGGGTAATGCAGGAGTAGGTTTAATAATGAATAAAAAAATAGAAATGTGGGTAAGCTACTACAGTCAGCATAGTGAACACATTATTGTGGCCAAGATAGACACAAAGCCCACGCCAACTACAGTAGTACAAGTTTACGAGGTGCATTCAAGTTCTAAGGCCTTTTTTTTCTTATTAACTACTCACCCGAAATCGATGAAACTGGCACTATTTCTCGACGTAATCGCCCTGCAGACGCCATGATTCCGTGGCAGCGGCGAAGGCTTCTTTAGGAGTCTGTTTTGACCACTGGAAAATTGCTGAGGCAATAGCAGCACGGCTGGTGAATGTGCGGCGACGGAGAGTGTCTTTCATTGTTGGAAAAAGCCAAAAGTCACTAGGAGCCAGGTCAGGTGAGTAGGGAGCATGAGGAATCACTTCAAAGTTGTTATCATGAAGAAACTGTTGCGTAACGGTAGCTCGATGTGCGGGTGCGTTGTCTTGGTGAAACAGTGCACGCGCAGCCCTTCCCGGACGTTTTTGTTACAGTGCAGGAAGGAATTTGTTCTTCAAAACATTTTCGTAGGATGCACCTGTTACCGTAGTGCCCTTTGGAACGCAATGGGTAAGGATTACATCCTCGGTGTCCCAGAACATGGACACCATCATTTTTTCAGCACTGGCGGTTACCCGAAATTTTTTTGGTGGCGGTGAATCTGTGTGCTTCCATTGAGCTGACTGGCGCTTTGTTTCTGGATTGAAAAATGGCATCCATGTCTCATCCATTGTCACAACCGACGAAAAGAAAGTCCCATTCATGCTGTCGTTGCGCGTCAACATTGCTTGGCAACATGCCACACGGGCAGCCATGTGGTCATCCGTCAGCATTCATGGCACCCACCTGGATGACACTTTTCGCATTTTCAGGTCGTCAAGCAGGATTGTGTGCACAGAACCCACAGAAATGCCAACTCTGGAGGCGATCTGTTCAACAGTCATTCGGCGATCCCCCAAAACAATTATCTCCACTTTCTCGATTGTGTCGTCAGACCGGCTTGTGCGAGCCCGAGGTTGTTTCGGTTTGTTGTCACACGATGTTCTGCCTTCATTAAACTATCGCACCCACAAACGCACTTTCGACACATCCATAACTCCATCACCACATGTCTCCTTCAACTGCCGATGAATTTCAATTGGTTTCACACCACGCAAATCCAGAAAATGAATGATTGTACGCTGTTCAAGTAAGGAAAACATCGCCATTTTAAGTATTTAAAACAGTTCTCATTCTCGCCACTGGCGGTAAAATTCCATCTGCTGCACAGTGCTGCCATCTCTGGGACGTATTGCCAATGAACGCGGCCTCATTTTAAAACAATGCGCATGTTTCTATCTCTTTCCAGCCTGGAGAAAAAAAATCGGAGGCCTTAGAACTTGAAAGCACCTCATATATGCCAACTGGCTCTGCAGAGGATGAAGAAATTGATGAAATGTATGATGAGATAAAAGAAATTATTCAGGTAGTGAAGGGAGACGAAAATTTAATAAACATGGGTGACTGGAATTCGACAGTAGGAAAAGGAAGAGAAGGAAATGTAGTAGGTGAATATGGACTGGGGCTAAGAAATGCAAGAGGAAGCTGCCTGGTAGAATTTTGCACAGAGCATAACTTAATCATAGCTTGCTTCAAGAATCATGAAAGAAGGTTGTATACATGGAAGAACCCTGGAGATACTAGAAAGTTTCAGATAGATTATATAACGGTAAGACAGAGATTTAGGAACCAGATTTTAAATTGTACGACATTTCCAGGGACAGATGTGGACTCTGACCACAATCTATTGCTTATCAGCTGTAGATTAAAACTGAAGAAACTGCAGACAGGTGAGAATTTAAAGGGATGGGACCTGGATACAATGACAAAACCAGAGATTCTAGAGAGTTTCAGGGAGAGATTTAGGGAGCAATTAACAAATATGGGGGAAACAAATACAGTAGGAGAAGAATGGGTAACTTTGAGAGGTGAAATAGTGAAGGCAGCAGAGGATCAAGTAGGTAAGAAGACGACGTCTAGTAGAAATCCTTGGGTAACAGAAGAGATACTGAATTTAATTGCTGAAAGGAGAAAATACAAAAATGCAGTAAATGAAGCAGGCAAAAAGGGATACAAACGTCTCAAAAATGAGATCGACAGGAAGTGCAAAATGGCTAAGCAGGGATGGCTAGAAGACAAATGTAAGGATGTAGAGGCTTATCTCACTAAGGGTAAGATAGATACTGCCTACAGGAAAATTAAAGAGAGCTTTGGAGAAAGGAGACACACTTGTATGAATATCAAGAGCTCAGATGGAAACCCAGTTCTAAGCCAAGAAGGGAAAGCAGAAAGGTGGAAGGAGTATATAGAGGGTCTATACAAGGGCGATGTTCTTGAGGACAATATTATGGAAATGGATGAGGAGGTAGATGAAGATGAAATGGGAGATACGATACTGTGTGAAGAGTTTGACAGAGCACTGAAAGACCTGAGTCGAAACAAGGCCTCGGGAGTAGACAACATTCCATTAGAACTACTGATAGCTTTGGGAGAGCCAGTCCTGACAAAACTCTACCATCTGGTGAGCAAGATGTATGAGACAGGCGAAATTCCCTCAGACTTCAAGAAGAATGCAATAATTATAATCCCAAAGAAAGCAGGTGTTGACAGATGTGAAAATTACCGAACAATCAGTTTAACAAGTCACAGCTGCAATATACTAACGCAAATTCTTTACAGACGAATGGAAAAACTGGTAGAAGTCGACCTCGGGGAAGATCAATTTGGATTCAGTAGAAATGTTGGAACACGTGAGGAAATACTGACCCTATGACTTATCTTAGAAGAAAGATTAAGAAAAGGCAAACATACGTTTCTAGCATTTTTAGACTTAGAGAAAGCTTTTGACAATGTTGACTGGAATACTCTCTTTCAAATTCTGAAGGTGGGAGGGGTAAAATACAGGGAGCAAAAGGCTATTTACAATTTGTACAGAAACCAGATGGCAGTTATAAGAGTCGAGGGACATGAAAGGGAAGCAGTGGTTGGGAAGGGAGTGAGACAGGGTTGTAGCCTCTCCCCGTTGTTGTTAAATCTGTATATTGAGCAAGCAGTAAAGGAAACAAAAGAAAAATTCGGTGTAGGTATTAAAATCCTTGAAGAAGAAATAAAAACTTTGAGGGTCGCCGATGACATTGTAATTCTATCAGAGACAGCAAAGGATTTGGAAGAGCAGTTGAATGGAATGGACAGTGTCTTGAAAGGAGGATATAAGATGAACATCAACAAAAGCAAAACGAGGATAATGGAATGTAGTCGAATTAAGTCGGGTGATGCTGAGGGAATTAGATTAGGAAATGAGACACTTAAAGTAGTAAAGAAGTTTTGTTATTTGGGGAGCAAAATAACTGATGATGGTTGAAATAGAGAGGATATAAAATGTAGACTGACAATGGCAAGGAAAGCGTTTCTGAAGAAGAGAAATTTGTTAACATCGAGTACAGATTTAAGTGTCAGGAAGTCGTTTCTGAAAGTATTTGTATGGAAGTGCAACATGTGCGATATATAGTTTCGACAAGAAGAGAATAGAAGCTTTGAAAATGTGGTGCTACAGAAGAATGCTGAAGATTAGATGGGTAGATCACATAACTAATGAGGTATTGAATAGAATTGGGGAGAAGAGGAGTTTGTGGCACAACTTGACTAGAAGAAGGGACCGGTGAGTAGGACATGTTCTGAGGCATCAAGGGATCACCAATTTAGTATTGGAGGGCAGTGTGGAGGGTAAAAATCGTAGAGGGAGACCATGAGATGAATACACTAAGCAGATTCAGAAGGATGTAGGCTGCAGTAGGTACTGGGAGATGAAGAAGCTTGCACAGGATAGAGTAGCATGGAGAGCTGCATCAAACCAGTCTCAGGACTGAAGACCACCACAACAACAACAACAACAACAACATTGGCAGATTAAATCTTTGTGTTGCAGAGGGACCCAAACCTGGGACCTTCAGTGTTTGCAGGCCAGTGCTCTACCAGCTGAGCTATCCGAGCACTACTCGAGAACTGTCCTCTTAGCTTCATTTCTGCCAGAGTGAAAATTTCATTCTAGAAACATTCTTAAAGCTGGGGTTCCACACTAACCATTCTTGCAGGAGTACTAGTCCTGTAAGTTTCAGAGGAGAGCTGTGAAGTTTGGAATATAAAAGAAGAGGTACTGGCTGAAGTACAGTTGTGAGGATGGGTTGTTAGTCGTGCTTGGATAGCTCAGTTGGTAGAGCACTGGCCTGTGAAAGGCAGAGGTCACGAGTGTACGTCTCAGTCTGGCCAATGTTGTTGTTGTTGTTGTTGTGGTCTTCAGTCCTGAGACTGGTTTGATGCAGCTCTCCATGCTACTCTATCCTGTGCAAGCTTCTTCATCTCCCAGTACCTACTGCAGCCTACATCCTTCTGAATCTGCTTAGTGTATTCATCTCTTGGTCTCCCTCTACCAGTCTAGCATCTGCCAGAAAGTTTCATATCGGCACACCCTCCACTGCAGAGTCAAAAAGTTCATTCTGTAACTGCTTATTTTAAAAGTATATTATTCAGTATACCAGACATTGTGAAGTGTGCCACCTCCCTTGTCTATGAATCATTATATAAAGATGCCGATAGCATCTATCTGTAGCAGTTTCAAACTGTGATATGTACATACTATACAAAAAAACTTAGATGTTACATTTTGTGGTGAACAGTGGAAAAATCGGTATATTTGCACACACTTTCTACATTACTCAGAGAATTTGTACGACTTTGACTTGTGATTTATCATGTTTGTTATAATGCAGTCATTAATTCTAGTTACTCATTTATATTTTCTGTAACATATGTGGGGGCAGCTAATGCTGGAACTGGTAATTGTAATTAATTGCTTATTGCATCAGTGACTGAAAATAATTGTAGAAAAAGTCACTTTTCTGTTTTATGCACGGACACACAAAGCCAGCAAATGTTTAAAAAATTGGCAATAAAAATACTGAATATTTCAAGCATATTCAACATTCAGTTTCCACCCTGTTTGGTAAAAAATATAATAAAACTCTGGAAATATCCTGAAAATGTCAGGGAAATTTTAATCAGCCAGTAGAGTGGCCCCACTGAACATTACCTCCCTTCCCTAAAATCCTTCTGAAACATTTTTTCACAGCTATAAGATTCTCTTTGTTACATATTATGAGATTCGTTCAATAAGTAATGCCCCACATTTTTTTTTTCTCAGAACATATTTATTGTTCAGAGTCAGAATTTGGTGACAATATACATAAACACGTCTTGTCCGTGTTCTAATTTTCTACGTAGTCTCCATCACATTCTACGGCCGTATGCCACCGTTGTGGAAGAGCACGTATTCCCTGCCAGTAAAAGCTCTTGTCCTGTGGGTGTAGCCACGTTTTCATTGCACGACTGACACTCTCGTCATCTTCAAAGTGTCTTCGCCCCAGAGAATCTTCGAGTGGTCCAAAGAGACGGAAGTCCGAGGGCGTCGATTCGTCACGTCTGGGGCAGTAACTATGACAGGACACCCCGAGTGTGGGTGATCGTGGAGCTCTGTTTCTGCATTTCCTGAGGCTGTGACTTGTTTTATCCATTACCTAACTGTACTCGTAACGACTACAGCATCGCCATACACTGCACACAAACATTTATGGATGTTCACCGTAGTTTCTTTTTTTGCACACAAGAATTCAATAACAGCGTGCTGATTGCAACACGAGTCATATGTAGACGGCATTTTGACACTGTAGTACGGCTCTGCCACGTGCCAGAATGGTTTGAAACTTCACTGGTGTACGGAACAAACATCAGACGTTAAGCACCGACAAGGAAATTTGTCTACGTATATTAATGGCTTTTTTTATAAAAATGTGGGCATTACTTAATGATGAACAACCCTCGTAGGTGACTGTCGTGTCTGGTTTCAGGAAATTTATACAAATAATGTCGTCAGCATCTCAAAACACAGATTGTATCACATTTCCAGTTTGTGCTTTGTTCGTGGTCCTGCCACTTTAGATCATTGCTGACTGCAACGCGGCCTACACCACAGACTGCTTTCTTCATTCCTTCATAAATTTCAGCTGGAGCACCACCTCCCACCGCTGGAAATTTGACTACAGCACATAACAGCTATCAAAGTGATGTACCGTTGCGTTCTGACCGTAGTGTTTTGCAAGTAATCGCAGTGCAGACTCCGCACCGCACACTCAAACAGTTTACACACCAGTGTTGCCATCTGTTGAGAAGTATGGCTTGTGGAGGCCTGACTTCAGTCAGCCCTCTTATTTTTATTAGTGTGTTTAAAAGTAGCATCTCATGTGGTGAAAGGGGTTTGGAAAGTGAACTAACAGTATATCACAAAAAAATAGCTTTGATGAAGAATGAATGAAAGTATACATAAAACAACCACACACTTGTTTGACATGTAAGCAAATTTCCTTGTACTTTACTTGGTTGTGGTCTCCTGTTGTTTTGTCCAATGCTGCAATAGATTCCTGTAAAAAAACAAGATGGAGAAACAGTGCACAGTCAGTGGAATTCCGACAAACGTGAAAAGTCTGCAACAGCGTGTTTGGAGGACAATAAAGTGGTTGCCGTATGAGGAGTGCTGTACGCACACTGCCTTTTATTGTAATTCGTAACCAAACAGGTAGACATTTTAAAGTAATGTTATGCTGTTAGGTCTTGCAGCATTTGGCACGGGACACTGCAGTCAAAGACTTTCTGTTGAAATGAAATTATTCTCGAACACACAACAGTTCACGGATGAATGGAGAATATTAAAAAGAGTCATATAATTCGTGTGTTTTTTTTGCACCCTACTGAAAGGTTTGTTTGAAGAATTTTAATAGTGTTATTTTTTCTGTGATAAACACAACTGATTTTATGTCAAGACAATCAATGTGTGATGTCATTTACACCACTCCAGACAAAAACTGCAGCCTCGAGAGAGATTCTTCGTTGAGCAGTAAAAAAAATGGTGAATGACTCTTACAAATATAGCATTCACTTTAGTACAGAGGATGTTTACACCTCAATAAAGTATAATGTTAACCCTTAATCAGTCGAGTACTTCTCACGCAACTGCAGTCGTACGACCCGTGGACTGCGTTCAAAAGTCGGGAAAGACACATAAGAACCACCATATACGCTACTTTCTCCATTTAATACTATATATATGTTCTTTTATACACAAATGGTAACATATATATAAAATATTGTTTTATTGCTGTGGAAAAGACCTATTCATATTGCACTCGAAATTTTCATCGAAATTTGCAATGATGAACACGTATCAAAATATTTAAGTATAGTTCCCTATGTGAAACTTGGTTGTTGCAAGTTAATGTTGAACAGGTACCATCAGTGTTAAAACTAAGGAGCATTATTGACAGTGAAATGTCTGCACCACTGAAAGTGGCCACATTTCATGTCGGCACAGTGGGCACACCTTACTTCAGCATTCCAAACAAATTGGGATGTTGCACTTGCAATACAAATAGCTTTACTTCCTCTTCTTTGCTAGTGAACAAATGTGACATGCCTTCATTCCATCCCTAGGTCGTTTGTCCTCTTTTTTTTCCATGTCTTTGTGGAGATGTGCCTCAGCTCCTAGAACTCTACCGATAGAAAAGTGGCCACATTTCATGTCGGCACAGTGGGCACACCTTACTTCAGCATTCCAAACAAATTTTGATGTTGCACTTGCAATACAAATAGCTTTACTTCCTCTTCTTTGCTAGTGAACAAATGTGACATGCCTTCATTCCATCCCTAGGTCGTTTGTCCTCTTTTTTTTCCATGTCTTTGTGGAGATGTGCCTCAGCTCCTAGAACTCTACCGATAGAAAATTCAGTTCTCGTGGAAGGTGTTTGTTCACTATTCTTTGCGCTATGGATGTTTGATCAGTTCTTTTGCCAGAGCTTTCATGATGTTCATCTTGGTAAGTACAGTTCTTTCCTAGAATGACTGACAAACAGTATATGCACTGATAACACTTGTATCAAGAATATGGAAAAACACAGCCAGCATTGTGTCTGGCGACTTAAACAATATTTAGCACTCTCCTGTGCAGGAGAGCTTCTATAACGTTTGGAAGGTAGGAGACGAGGTACTGGCAGAAGTAAAGCTGTGAGGACAGGATGTGAGTTGTGCTCGAGTAGCGCAGTTGGTAGAGCAGTTGCCTGCGAAAGGCAAAGATCCTGAGTTTGAGTCTCAGTCCGGCACACAGTTTTAATCTGCCAGGAAGATTCATATCAGCGCACACTCCGCTGCAGAGTGAAAATCTCGATCTGGACTATTAAACAAATTGTCTGCATGTGGAATGTCATCTCAGTTGTGTGACTGGATTTGTGATTTCCTCTCAGAGATGTCACAGTTTGTAGTGATAGACTACCCATCGAGTAGAACAGAAGTGGTATCTGGCGTTCCGAAGGTAGTGTCATAGGCCCTCTGCTGTTCCTGATTTACATAAATGATCTAGGTGATAATCTGAGCAGCCCCCTTAGATTGTTTGCAGATGATGCTGTAATTTACCGTCTTGTAAAATCGTCAGATGATCAATTCCAATTACAAAATGATCTAGAGAGAATTTCTGTATGGTGCGAAAAGTGGAAATTGGCACTAAACAAAGAAAAGTGCGAGGTCATCCATACGGGTACTAAAAGAAATCCGATAAATTTTGCGTGTACGATAAATCGCAACAAATATAAGGGCTGTCAATTCGACTAAATACCTAGGAATTACATTTACGAGCAACTTAAATTGGAAAGACAACACAGATAATATTGCAGGGAAGGCAAAACAAAGGCTGAGCCTTGTTAGCAGAACACTCAGAAGCTGCGACAAACCCACTAAAGAGACAGCCTGCATTACACTTGTCCGTCCTCTGCCGGAATATCGCTGCACGGTGTGGGATCCTTACCGGGCAGGATTGACGGAGGACATCGAAAAAGTGCAAAGAAGGGCGACTCGTTTCGTGTTATCGCGCAATGGGGTGAGAGCGTCACTGATATGATACGCAAGTTGGGGTGGCAGTCGGAAACAAAGGCAGTTTTCTTTGCAGTGAGATCTATTTACGAAATTTCAATCACCAACTTTCTCTTCCGAATTTGAAAATATTTTGTTAGCACCCACCTACGTAGGGAGAAATGATCGTCATAATAAAATAGGATAAATCGAAGCTTGAACGGCGGCTGTGGCAGCTGCCTGGTGGCCACACTGTGCAGAGTGCTCGTGGAAATTCCCGGAAGCAGCTCACCAGCTGGTCTGACAGCGAATTTTACCAGCCCCAACTCGGGCCATAAAGCACCGACCTGATTTTCTGTAGTCTCCGTCACCTTCTCAGGAGTGTGTCCTTTTGTTGTCTTGAAGCTTAAATCTTACTGACTGTTTCATAGTATTTGTTCAGGAAAAAAGATAAACTCAACACCACAATTTGTGTTACCCTTTTCCCCACATTTAATAAGCTTAAAAATTACGTTGTTTGGACAGTGACCGGTCTTTTACCTTCACGAGATAATTAGCGCCTACTATCACGTCGCTACTCACAAATGACTGAGACGTGCAGTGGCAGAAATATTCATACAAATTTTGAAGTTATTTACAACGCACATTAGTGAAACACTGTCAAATAGTTATTGAGGGCCATAACAAGTCTCTGCCTCCCCCATGAACCATGGACCTTGCCGTTGGTGGGGAGGCTTGCGTGCCTCAGCGATACAGATAGCCGTACCGTAGGTGCAACCACAACGGAGGGGCATCTGTTGAGAGGCCAGACAAACGTGTGGTTACTGAAGAGGTGCAGCAGCCTTTTCAGTAGTTGCAGGGGCAACAGTCTGGATGATTGACTGATCTGGCCTTGTAACACTAACCAAAACGGCCTTGCTGTGCTGGTACTGCGAACGGCTGAAAGCAAGGGCAAACTACAGCCGTAATTTTTCCCGAGAGCATGCAGCTTTACTGTATGGTTAAATGATGATGGCGTCCTCTTGGGTGAAATATTCCGGAGGTAAAATAGTCCCCCATTCGGATCTCCGGGCGGGGACTACTCAAGAGGATGTCGTTATCAGGAGAAAGAAAACTGTCGTTCTACGGATCGGAGCGTGGAATGTCAGATCCCTTAATCGGGCAGGTAGGTTAGAAAATTTAAAAAGGGAAATGGATAGGTTTAAGTTAGATATAGTGGGAATTAGTGAAGTTCGGTGGCAGGAGGAATACGACTTCTGGTCAGGTGACTACAGGGTTATAAACACAAAATCAAATACGGGTAATGTAGGAGTAGGTTTAATAATGAATACGAAAATAGGAATGCGGGTAAGCTACTACAAACAACATAGTGAACGCATTATTGTGGCCAAGATAGATACAAAGCCCACACCTACTACTGTAGTACAAGTTTATATGCCAACTAGCTCTGCAGATGATGAAGAAATTGAAGAAATGTATGATGAAATAAAAGAAATTATTCAGATAATGAAGGGTGATGAAAATTTAATAGTCATAGGTGACTGGAATTCAGTAGCAGGAAAAGGGAGAGAAGGAAACGTAGTAGGTGAATATGGACTGGGGCTAAGAAATGAAAGAGGAAGCCGCCTGGTAGAATTTTGCACAGAGCACAACTTAATCATAGCTAACACTTGGTTCAAGAATCATAAAAGAAGGCTGTATACATGGAAGAAGCCTGGAGATACTGACAGCTTTCAGATAGATTATATAATGGTAAGACAGAGATTTAGGAACCAGGTTTTAAATTGTAAGACATTTCCAGGGGCAGATGTGGACTCTGACCACAATCTATTGGTTATGACCTGTAGATTAAAACTGAAGAAACTGCAAAAAGGTGGAAATTTAATGGGACCTGGATAAACTAAAAGAACCAGAGGTTGTACAGAGTTTCAGGGAGAGCATAAGGGAGCAATCGACAGGAATGGGGGAAAGAAATACAGTAGAAGACGAATGGGTAGCTTTGAGGGATGAAGTAGTGAAGGCAGCAGAGGATCAAGTGGGTAAAAAGACAAGGGCTAGTAGAAATCCTTGGGTGACAGAAGAAATACTGAATTTAATTGATGAAAGGAGAAAATATAAAAATGCAGTAAATGAAGCAGGCAAAAAGGAATACAAACGTCTCAAAAATGAGATCGACAGGAAGTGCAAAATGGCTAAGCAGGGGTGGCTAGAGGACAAATGTAAGGATGTAGAGGCTTATCTCACTAGGGGTACGATAGATACTGCCTACAGGAAAATTAAAGAGACCTTTGGAGATAAGAGAACCACTTGTATGAACATCAAGAGCTCAGATGGAAACCCAGTTCTAAGCAAAGAAGGGAAAGTAGAAAGGTGGAAGGAGTATATAGAGGGTCTGTACAGGGGCGATGTACTTGAGGACAATATTATTGAAATGGAAGAGGATGTAGATGAAGATGAAATGGGAGATACGCATGAAGAGTTTGACAGAGCACTGAAAGACCCGAGTCGAAACAAGGCCCCCGGAGTGGACAACATTCCATTGGAACTACTGACGGCCTTGGGAGAGCCAGTCCTGACAAAACTCTACCATCTGGTGAGCAAGATGTATGAAACAGGCGAAATACCCTCAGACTTCAAGAAGAATATAATAATTCCAATCCCAAAGAAAGCAGGTGTTGACAGATGTGAAAATTACCGAACAATCAGTTTAATAAGCCACAGCTGCAAAATACTAGGGCGAATTCTTTACAGACGAATGGGAAAACTGGTAGAAGCCGACCTCGGGGAAGATCAGTTTGGATTCCGTAAAAATGTTGGAACACGTGAGGGAATACTGACCCTACGACTTATCTTAGAAAGATTTTAAACATGGCTGCATGTGAATTATCTTAGAAACTAGATTAAGAAAGGGAAAACCTACGTTTCTAGCATTTGTAGACTTAGAGAAAGCTTTTGACAATGTTGACTGGAATACTCTCTTTCAAATTCTGAAGGTGGGAGGGGTAAAATACAGGGAGCAAAAGGATATTTACAATTTGTACAGAAACCAGATGGCAGTTATAAGAGTCGAGGGACATGACAGGGAAGCAGTGGCTGGGAAGGGAGTGAAACAGGGTTGTAGTCTCTCCCCAATGTTATTCAATCTGTATATTGAGGAAGCAGTGAAGGAAACAAAAGAAAAATTCGGAGTAGGTATTAAAATCCATGGAGGAGAAGTAAAAACTTTGAGGTTTGCCGATGACATTGTAATTCTGTCAGAGACAGCAAAGGACTTGGAAGAGCAGTTGAATGGAATGGATAGTGTCTTGAAAGGAGGATAAAAGGTGAACATCAACAAAAGCAAAACGAGGATAATGGAATGTAGTCGAATTAAGTCGAGTGATGCTGAGGAAATTAGATTAGGAAATAAGACACTAAAAGTAGTAAAGGAGTTTTGCTATTTGGAGAGCAAAATAACTGATGATGGTCGAAGTAGAGAGGATATAAAATGCAGACTGGCAATGGCAAGGTAAGCGTTTCTGAAGAAGAGAAATTTGTTGACATCGAGTATAGATTTAAGTGTCTGGAAGTCATTTCTGAAAGTATTTGTATGGAGTGTAGCCATGTATGAAAGTGAAAGATGGGCGATAAATAGTTTGGACAAGAAGAGAATAGAAGCTTTCAAAATGTGGTGCTACAGAAGAATGCTGAAGATTAGATGGGTAGATCACATAACTAATGAGGAGGTATTGAATAGAATAGGGGAGAAGAGGAGTTTGTGGCACAACTTGACAAGAAGAAGAGACTGGTTGGTAGGACATGTTCTGAGGCATCAAGGGATCACCACTTTAGTATTGGAGGGCAGCGAGGAGGGTAAAAATCGTAGAGGGAGACCAAGAGATGACTACACTAAGCAGATTCAGAAGGATGTAGGTTGCAGTAGGTACTGGGAGATGAAGAAGCTTGCACAGGATAGAGTAGCATGGAGAGCTGCATCAAACCAGTCTCAGGACTGAAGAGCACAACAACAACAACAACAACAAGTCTCTGAAGAAAGTGTGAGGGATGCTTTTTAAATAAAGGCCACTTTTTTTATAAATTCGTAGTTGGCACACACGTTGCGAGCAACGAGTGTGCACACTACCTCCCGGCATCCTTTTCGAAAGACAAGGCGTCAGTTGGAGCACTGTAGCTAAATTACACGCTGGACTGTGCAGCTTTAAAATGTTCAAAATTATTGAATTACACGCCACGGGTGAGAGGTCTGTGATACATTTTTTGAGTGCAAGAAACGTGTCAGCTGCAGACATTCGTCATCAGCTTTGCGATGTGTATGGTGATATTGCAATGAGCAAAGATAAAGTTCAAAATGAGTAAGAGAATTTAAGTGACTGTGAAAATATTTGTGACAAAGAACCCTCGAGTCGACCACCTGCGATTGCGGAAGATTTGGCGATCGAATTGGTGTGAAAATTTGTGAGGACAGAAGTCTCACAATAAACACTCTCTCGATGGATTTTTCTCATCTCGTCTGTACTGCATAAAATTGTGTCTGAAAACCTAAACTTCACAGAACTGTACTCTATGTAGATACCCTGACTCCTTACAGAAGACCACAAACGAAAGAGATTGGCCACTTCCCTCACCTTTTTGACTCATTACGCAAAGTGAGGGAGAACGTGGATATCTCACTTCACCCCTGAATCTGAGCAAGTCAATGGGATGGTGTCACTGAACCTCTCCTGTCGAGGTCAAGCCGGACAAATGGTGTGACTGCGCAAGGCGGCGAGACTTTGTGCCTCGAGGAATGACGATCGACACAGAAACCCGCTGCGCAGCGGCGACCAAACCTGTCGTGTGGATCAGAACAAAAGTCACCGTAGGCTGACAAAGGGAATTTGGCTCCTTAATAATAATGTGAGACATCCCACTGCTGTCGAGATTTGGGAACTGATTGGCCCTTTCAGGTGGGAAGTTTTGGGTGGCCCACTGTATAGCCCTGACCTAGTTCCGAGTGACTCCCAGCAATTGGCAATTGAAACATCGTGCCGGTGTGAAGTGCTTCGACAACGATGAAGAAGTGAAAACAGCTGTGAACTCTTGGGTGTTGAGGCATGTGGCAAAGTTCTTAGAAGAGGGATTCACAACTTTTATGGTGTGACAAGTGACTAAATAAATGGGGCTACTATGTAGAAAAATAAAGAAACATGTGTAAAACCTAAAAATAAATGTGGTTTGAAAATAAAATGTTTGGTTATTTTACTTGAAAACCTTCCCTCGTAATTTTGTGTGGCGCAGATCACTGTCCATTTATACACAAAATGTCACAGTTCTCGGGCAGTATTGTTTTTTAGAAATCTTTTGGTTAAAAGTTCAATGCATTGGATCACTTAGTTCACTCATTAACTAAGAGTCACAATGCTCAACAGTGTGTCATTCTTGTGGCAGTAATAGTCCGTGCCTCTTACTGACTGCAACCCAGTTTGATCAAAATATTCATTAACTCGAATTACGAAAATCACTCGAACGTTACTAGACACCGACATCACTTAATATTCAGGGATGTAGGTTTATGTATTTCTGCAAAAACAAACTGCACCTAGCCATACTGTGAGCCACACGTGGTAGGATAATTGTTACAAGCTTGTTAACTTGACCAGAACTGCACACAGACTCCCTCACTTTCAGTGATGTCCACTTATTCGAAAACTAGCACGGTAAGAAATTTTTATTTCAGGCAGTATACAATTATTTAAGAAATGGCTATGTAACATATTGCTGTTCAAGATGTACTATGAGAATTGACAAACTTTGGTTTACAAGAAAATGTGGTAATCTAGGAATTTAGAAAAAGTATGGAATAACTTAATGCCTTTACACTAAAAACACCTGGCTCACAAGTGCTGGCATAGTATTAAAAAAGTATTACACATGATGATAAATTATTCAAAATCCTAATTAGTGGCAAAATTAGTAGGTGAACATGTCATCTGATTTGGTAAAAATGGAGCAGCAAAAGTACAGTGTTAAAGTTCAGAAACTAACGAACCCAAATATAAATTATGATGGTCTAGAAAACTGGCCATTTATCCTGGTATTTAAAGCAGTGTTGGCACATATGGAATTAATATATATCTTAAAGGGTAGTAGATACAGAATAAAGATTGAGCTTCGAGACTTATTCTTCGTAGTTACTTTTAGTACTTTGATAGGCTACAAATTTTAAAATGATGACAGAAAGTATACTTATTCTTCCAAGAAGAAAAGTGCAATTTCTTCCACTTGAACTTCCAAAATGTCTTGCTCACTCAAGAAATTGCTTGACAAACAAGCTGTTCCAGCAAAATTACAGCAAAATGCAAAGCATAATCAGTAAAGTCACGAAATTACACGAATGGAACACCTTTCTGTGGCAGTAGCTATTACATTCACTAATGTTTCTTTAAAAATGATTCCAGAATTTGACAACAGAAAGCAGCATCTGTCAAGGGACAGGTAGTTCTCAAATAAAATGAGTCTAGTTTTTGAGTGATAGGTGGTTCGCACATCAAGAAAATCACAACCCGTACTATACTTGGGCACTGCCTTTTGAACACAGGATTGTGGCCTGAGCTATGACGTAGTTTTGTTTCCAATGTGTTAACAGCTGTTCTGTGTCACAGAGAATTGCAACTGTTGTGGATTGGCAAGACAGCCAACCACTATGAGAGGAAGCCGAAAGGCACGCGTTTTAGCTCACGCAGGCTGGCGTGAGGTCTGGAACAGGTCAAGGAAATGAGACCAACAAAAAACGTACGTAGCTGCTGGAATACTTAACTTTAATCCATAACTGGTGAACATCGCTCTTGACGGTACATGTTTTACAGCATCAATAGTAACTGGTAATGGCGCCTTGCTAGGTCGTAGCAAATGACGTAGCTGAAGGCTATGCTAACTATCGTCTCGGCAAATGAGAGCATAAATTGTCAGTGAACCATCGCTAGCAAAGTCGGCTGTACAACTGGGGCGAGTGCTAGGGAGTCTCTCTAGACCTGCCGTGTGGCGGCGTTCGGTCTGCAATCACTGATAGTGGCGACACGTGGGTCCGACGTATACTAACGGACCGCGACCGATTTAAAGGCTACCACCTAGCAAGTGTGGTGTCTGGCGGTGACACCACATCAACTATTTTTTCTTTATGAATTAGAATCATTTTTTACATGAAATCATAAAATTATTTGTTGTTGTTGTTGTTGTTGTTGTGGTCTTCAGTACAGAGACTGGTTTGATGCAGCTCTGCATGCTACTCTATCCTGTGCAAGCTGCTTCATCTCCCAGTACCTACTGCAACCTACATCCTTCTGAATCTGCTTAGTGTATTCATCTATTTGTCACCTCCTACAATGTTTACCCTCCACGCTGCCCTCCAATACTAAATTGATGTTCCCTTCATGCCACAGTACATGTCCTATCAACCAATCCCTTCTTCTAGTCAAGTTGTGCCACAAATTTCTCTTCTCCCCAATTTTATTCAGTACCTCCTCATTAGTTACATGATCTACCCATCTAATCTTCAGCATTCTTCTATAGCACCACATTTCGAAAACCTCAATTCTCTTCTTGTCTAAACTATTCATCATCCTTGTTTCACTTCCATTCAGGGCTACACTCCATACAAATACTGTCAAAAACACTTCCTGACATTTAAATCTACACTCGATGTTAACAAATTTCTCTTCTTCAGAAACGCTTTCCTTGCCATTGCCAGTCTACATTTTATATCCTCTCTACTTTGATCATCATCAGTTATTTTGCTCCCCTACTTTAAGTGTCTCATTTCCTAATCTAATTCCATCAGCATCGTCCAACTTAATTCGACTGCACTCCATTATCCTCATTTTGCTTTTGTTGTACATCTTATATCCTCCTTTCAAGACACTGTCATTCCATTCAACTGCTCTTCCTGGTCCTTTGCTGTCTCTGACAGAATTACGATGTCATCAGTAAACCTCAAAGTTTTTATTTCTTCTCTATGGATTTTAATTCATACTCCAATTTTTTCTTTTGTTTCCTTTACTGCTTGCTCAATAGACAGATTGAATAACGTCAGGGATAGCCCTATCTCACTCCATTCCCAACCACTGCTTCCTTTTCATGCCCCTTGACTTGTATAACTGCCATCTCGTTTTGGTACAAATTGTAAATAGCCTTTCGCTCCCTGTATTTTACCCCTGCCACCTTCAGAATTTGAAAGAGAGTATTCCAGTCAACATTGTCAAAAGCTTTCTCTAAGTCTACAAATGCTACAAACATATGTTTGCCTTTCCTTAATCTACCTTCTAAGATAAGTCATAGGGTCAGTATTGCCTCACGTGTTCCAACATTTCTACGGAATCCAAACTGATCTTTCCCAAAGTCGGTTTCTACAGTTTTTCCATTCGTCGTACCTGCTTTCTTTGGGATTGGAATTATTATATTATTCTTGAAGTCTGGAGGTATTTCACCTGTCTCATGCATCTTGCTCACCAGATAGAAGAGTTTTATTGTGGCTGGCTCTCCCAATGCTATCAATAGCTCTAACAGAATGTTGTCTACTCCCGGGGCCTTGTTTCAACTTAGGTCTTTCAGTGCTCTGTCAAACTCTTCACGCAGTATCATATCTCCCATTTCATCTTCATCTACATCCTCTTCCATTTCTATAATATTGTCCTCAAGAACATCGCCTTTCCACCTTTCTGCTTTCCCTTCTTTGCTTAGAACTGGGTTTCCATCTGAGCTCTTGATATTCATGCATGTGGTTCTCTTCTCTCCAAAGATTTCATTAGTTTTCCTGTAGGCAGTATCTATCTTACCCCTAGTGAGATAAGCCTCTACATCCTTACATCTGTCCTCTTGCCATCCCTGCTTAGCCATTTTGCACTTCCTGTCGATCCCATTTTTGAGACGTTTGTACTTCTTTTTGCATGTTTCATTTACTGCATTTTTATATTTTCTCCTTTCATCACTTAAATTCAATATCTCTTCTGTTACCCAAAGATTTCTACTAGCCCTCGTCTTTTTACCTACTTGATCCTCTGCTGCCTTCACTACTTCATCCCTCAAAGCTACCCATTCTTCTTCTACTGTATTTGTTTCCCACATATTTGTTAATTGCTCCCTAAAGTTCTCTCTGAAACTCTCTACAACCTCTGGTTTTGTCAGTTTATCCAGGTCTCATCTCTTTAAATTCTCACCTGTTTGCAGTTTCTTCAGTTTTAATCTACGGCTCATAACCAATAGATTGTGGTCAGAGTCCACATCTGCCCCTGGAAATGTCTTACAGTTTAAAACCTGGTTCCTAAATCTCTGTCTTACCATTATGTAAGCTATCTGAAACCTTCCAGTGTCTCCAGGCCTGTTCCACATATTCACGATTCTTAAACCAGGTGGCTTTCTCTTTCATTCCTTATGCCCATTCCATATTCACCCACAACTTTTCCTTCTCTTTCTTTTCCTACTATTGAATTCCTGTCTCCCATGACTATAAAGTTTTTTTCTCCCTTCACTATCTTAATAATTTCTTTTATCTCATCGTACATTTCTTCAATCTCTTCATCATCTGAAGAGCTAGTTGGCATATAAACTTGTACTACTGTGGTAGGCACGGGCTTCGTGTCTGTCTTGGCTACAACAATGTGTTCACTATACTATTCATTGTAGCTTACCTGCATTCCTATTTTTTATTCATTATTAAACCTACTCCTGCATTACCCCTATTTGATTTTGCATTTATAACCCTGTATTCATGTGACCAGAAGTCTTGTTCCTCCTGCCACTGAACTTCACTAATTACCACTATATGTAACTTTAACTATCCATCTCCCTTTTTAAATTTTCTAAGCTACCTGCCTGATTAAGGGATCTGGTGTTCTATGATCCGATACATAGACTGCCAGTTTTCTTTCTCCGATAACGATTCTCTTACAAGATATATTTTTAACTCCCCTTTCTCCAAAATGTAGTTTATTCTAAATTGATTATGAGGACATGAGTATTTGGTACAGATAAACCTTTGTTGAAGAAAACATTTGAAATTTAGTGAAACCAATTATTCTTGGAAATTTGACTCACTAACAAGCATTTGTCTCAGGATCAATGTAACTCATTCAGTGGTGCACTTTTTTTTTCTTTTCTTTCTAAAGAAGTCTTCTCAGAAACTCTGTGTACTAAAAATGACTACTTCAAGATTCATGTTATTAATTACGCCGGAGTTTTCAGATAATTTAGAAACAGCAAAACTAACAATATTTCTCCCTATCATAGATCTCATATTCATTTGTTCATTCAGTAATTAATTAAGTCATTCATTCATCCCATAAAGAAGGAGAACCTTATATGATGTGAACTGAATCAAGGTATACACCAGCAAAAAAATTGTCCCGTCAGAGGACCCGGAAGGCAGGCATGGCCTTCTTGAAAAGACTGACAGCTGTCTCAATCCTCATTCTGTCTTCTTTACCAAAAATTTTGGCACACAGACATGTTTACGCTCTTTTAACATAGAACATTCTAAGCCCTTTTACCGTGTCTCTCTTTGTAGTGCAGCCTGTATACTCAGCAGCTCCCTCCCACTGCCACTGTCCATATGTCTCTCTCCCACTATCTTCTTTATCACCTATTCAGTTACAGTATTACCCACTACCACTGCATCCTCTCTCACTTCCACTGCCTCCTTTTGTCTTTATTTCCCACTGCCATTGTTTCCACCAGACCTTGGCAGCTCAAAAATTCTGGTATCCAACTTAATTTTTTCCCCTCTACCCACGTCTAAAATTTCAATTCAAAATGGTTCCTCTGCTACAGCTGTGTGTTCAAGTTTGTCACTCTGGGGTCCAGACACCCCCCTCTCCCAAGGTTATGTACGGTCTCCACCAATCTGCATTTTTCAGTTCCTCTTTCTCCTCTCTCTTTTGCTCCCACTGCTTCCATCTCCGTCTTTCTCTTTTTCTCTTTTACTGCCACTGTCACACTGACCATCAATAAATATCTCATCACTCTTTGGTTGCCACTGCTGTTGTCTTCGTCTGTTTCCCTTTCTCTTTCACTGACACTCTTCTCTCCCACCATCACTCTCTCCTCTTTCTTTCTTTCTTTCCCCTCTCTCTTCAACAGTTAGTGTCTCTCTGCTACTCGCCTTAACCCCAAAATACACAAAGATGATTGCGTGCCAAAATTTTTTATTAAGAAGGCAGAATGAGGATTGAGGGAGCTGGTTCTCCATTTTTCTGTCATTGTCTTTTAAAGAGGATGATATTGCTTTTTTTGTGCTCCAACAGGAACATTTTTTCTGCCGGTTCCCTCCTCTTCCCTGCTACGGTGGGGTGAGTTGCTTATATAAAATGAACTCTATAGGTCAGTAAAATTTTGACCATTTATTTACGTCGACACATATAAACAATGGCTTGACAAATATAAATGACAACTAAGTATGCATAATATAAGGTTAACATAAAATTGTTTGCCTTGCATTTTTTTCTGGATGCTTTGCTCATCAGTTGCAATTAATTGGAAACACGTAGTGTTTAGAGAGAAATTATAGGAACAACACTGGGGAGTAGTTTATAAAGCAGACAGTGTTGATGGGAAATTGAACTCTTTCTTAAATTTATTTCTAAGGCACAATGAGTCTGGTTTTCCCCTAGAACAAATAAGTACAAAAAATTACCCAGAAGTAAGGAGAAGTGATGGAAACTCCTAGGTTTCAAGACAGCACGACATAATTTGGAGACCAAGCAGCAGTCAAGATCTGGAACTCCATTACCACCAATGTTATCAAATCTTCCACTACATAACTAAAAAAGGAAATGCAGACTGAAATGACAGATGTAAGTTTGCAACAAGGCCGGGATTCAAACCCGGCTCTCCTGCTCACTAGGCAGATGCACTAACCTTGGCGCAGCTGCACGGCCTGCCCTCCTAGCACGCCTCCCTCCTAAATACAAATTCCTATTCCTGAACTTTGTGCAAATTTTCATTTGTTGCTTCAGTTTGCATATATACCATCATAGATGTTTGAGGCTTGAAAAGTTTTCTGCAACCATATATGTTCATTTGAAAAACAAGCAGAACTCACGAACAATCTGCAAAAAATAAAATACTGTAAGAGTAAGGCAAAAACTATATGTATGGATCATTATTAAACGAGAAAGAAAAAAGTAAACATCCAGCTGAAATTGAGCTCTCAGAAGATAGTAATAGAGGAAATGGTGACACTTTCAAATCATTGGCCAACAAATTCAATGATTACTTTCTCACAGGTGCTGCAGACACTGTTTCCCAGTAATAAACAATGAAATACAAATGTGTCAGATTTATTTGTGCAGAAACGGCGTTTACCACCCACCACCAGACATTAGTTTGAAAAATGCAACCCCTAAGGAAATCACAGAATACAACAGGTCACCAAAAAGTAGCAATTCTGCTGGCTACGAAGTTGTTTCCAGTAGAAAATTAAAATCTTGTGTTGACTTATATATAACTTAAACTATCTTTTTAAACAATCAGTGATATGTGGCATGTATTTTTGTGGCAGATTTAAACAGGCTGAGTGAACACCCATCTACAAAACTATAAATTAGCAAACCACCTCTAATTACAGATCTTTATCATTCCTTCCAATTGTAATGCTCCTACGCACAATGAAGACATAAATTTTTCAAAATTTTAGTTAAATAATTGCAATTACTTTACTGAGGTTCTTGTAAATAACAAAAATTTTTGGAATGGGAAATGAGACATTAATGTTCAAATTTGATGAAATGGAGGTGGTGACGATTGTCGATCATATTAGTGCATCGTTCTTGTTCACTGGAGTAGCCCAGCAGTTACTTTTGCATTATTTTATATTCTAATGAAAATTACATTTTAAAATTTTGTACATGACTGAAGTAGCAACCATAGGATAAAAGCTTTGTGAAGAAATAATAACAGCCAATTAGATACAAAATGTAAGGTTTATTTAAATCCCCTGACCATGCTTTCAATGTTTATAAAACTGTCTTCTTCACTGTTAACCTGTTTAGGTCGTCACTATCTTCCTTCTGAAGAAGTCATTTCTATGCATGCTGAAAACACAATCAAGAAATTTATATAAACCATCCATTTTGCAGCTGACTGGCTGTTAATTATTTCTTCATGTAATTACATTTTTAAATAACTTTTCAATACAGGATATTTTTAATTTTCCTCATTTATTCATAATAATTCTTTGTAACATACTGAACTATGAGGTTCATGTTAACATTTACATGATAATGTGAACTAATACAATTACAATGATGATTTTTATCAATATTTAGTTTCCTGATGAAACTACAAAACCTTCCACATTTATCTTTTGCTTCTCTTAATTTAACATTTTTCTCACTTATTTTGGGCTTTAACATTCATTCACAAGAAGTAGAATACTAATTAGTGTGACGGATCTTCCAGTACATGTAACTTTACGAAAACTGATACTTTTGTGAATTGTTTTTCATATTGCTATTACTGATTGATTCTGTTAGCTACTTCATTTACTGAATAATGACTTAAAATGAAACATAAATTACCAAGAAATCATTATAATTGAAAAGAACCACTGGAAGACAATAAGAAAATGTAGGAATTGAAAGAAAAATTATGAAAATGAAACATATGTTCTATATTATTTGTTGTGTGTATCATATACTCGTATTTAATATAACCATCTTGGTCTGTTACATTACACAGTCTTCTAAAAAAATTTTGAAAAAGTATCCGACGATACAGTACTGACTCATTTAACTGCACAGAACTTGTTAACTGCCTCTCAGTTTGGCTTTTGCAAAGAATTCTCCACAGAGAAAGCAATACAAGAACTAAAAAATGAAGTGCTAGCAAACCTGTAGGTATATTCTGTGACCTTCCCAAAGATTTTTATCATATTGATCACAAAATTCTACTTAGCAAACTAAAGCATTATGCCATTAATAGCATTCCTCTTGGACGGATGGGATCTTGCCTCCTTAGCAGTAAGCAGAGGATCTCATTAACAGACTGTATCACTAAAACTAAACTCCACCCGAACAGGCCACAAAGGTCGAACAGTACCGACCGGCCGCCATGTCATCCTCAGCCCACGGGCGTCACCGGATGCGGATACGGCGGGGCACGCGGTCAGCACACCGCTCTCCCGGCCGTACGTCAGTTTACGAGACCCGAGCCGCTACTTCTCAGTCGAGTAGCTCCTCAGTTTGCCTCACGGGGGCCGAGTGCACCCCGCTTGCCGACAGCGACAGCGCTCGGCAGACCGGATGGTCACCCACCCGAGTGCTAGCCTAGTCCGACAGCACTTAACTTCGGTGAACTGACAGTAACCGGTGTTACCACTGCGGCGAGGCCATAGAGTGTATCACGGTCACGGAAAAAGTAATCTGAGAAAGGGGGCACATAATGTGGAGTGCTATAGGGATCAGTACTGGGACTACTATTGTTTATAACTTATGTAACGATCTTCCAATGCGTTTAAAGAGCAGTTCAAAAATTGTAATGTTTGCTGATGACACGAGCACACTAACTGAGGCTCCAAACTTGACCCCAGCAGACACAGCTGAACTGGCCTGCAACTAGATCACAGACAACGTTTTAAGTTTTAACCTCACAAAGGCTCATATTATGCAGTTTCAGACAGGCGATAACTATCTTTTCCCAATGGCTTTGCTGCAGTGGTGACACCAATTATACATCTACACCTATACTCAGTGAACCACCATGAACTGCATGGGAGAGGATATGTCCCATTGTACCAGTTACTAGGATGTTTTCCTGTTCTATTCGTGTACGGAGTGTGTGAAAAATGATTGCTTAAATGACTCTGTGTGAGCTGCAATTAATCTACTCTCATCCTCACAATTCCTATGCGAGAGGTTGTAGTATATTCCCCGAGCTATAGTTTAAAGCCAGTTCTCGAAACTTTATCGGTAGACTTTCTCGTGATAGTTTCCATCTTTCTTCAAGAATCAGCCAATTCAGAACTTCCGTAATCTTTGTGATACTCTCCCACAGATTAAATGAACCTGTGACAATTGGTGCTGCCCTTCTTTGTAGACATTCAATATAACCTATTAGTCCCATTTGATAGGGGTCCCACACAGTTCAGTGTATTCTAGAATGGGTCACATGAGTGATTTGTAAGCAATCTCCTTTGTAGACTGATTGCATTTCCATAGTGTTCTGCCATTAGACCAAAGTCTACCACCTGTTTTACCCACAACTTAGCGTATGTGATCCACTTCATGTCCCTACTAAGTGTTACACCCAGGTATTTGTATGAATTTACAGATTCCAATTGTTACTATCCATAGGATGCTACAATTTTTGTTTTGTGAAATGCTGTCAGATCACCAAAGTTAAGCTCTTTCAGTCCGAGTCAGCACTTCTACGGGTGACCGTCTGGGTCTGCCGAGCGCTGTCGGCAAACGGGATGCACTCGGCTCTTGTGAGGCAAACTGAGGAGCTACCTGACTAACAACTAGTAGCACCAGTCACGAAAATTAACAACAGCCAGGAGAGCAATTTGCTGACCACATGCCCTTCCTTATGTGCGTCCAGTGATGCCTATCAGCTGAGGATGATGTGACAATTGGGCCTTCTGAGGCCTGTTCGGATGGTGTTTAATTTTTTAGTTTAGATTAATAATGGTATTTTAGCACCAGAAGTATTAAAGTCTATTTTTTGGTGACAGCGACATCATAGTCACTGATGAAACAGCAGAATTCTGAATGGAGAATGCAAATGACACCCTCGAGGATATTTGGAAACACAGATGTGAGGAGTTTTCATTGATCGTAGAGAAAACAAATGGCATGCACTTCAGCACAATGGGGGAAACAACAGTGTTACATTATTCACAGATGAGTAATCTATCAATTATATGCATATTGATTGTCAGTGATTATGAAATGAACACACTAAGATTCTGGCAAAAAGAATGTCCTCAGCATGTTATGCTCTCAGGCTTCTAGCAGTAGTCTGTAACAGGCAATGTTTTGAGGTAACACAATTCCCATGTACACTCAATTCCTAGCTATCGAATTGTTTTTTGGGGACACTGTCTTCAATTTTCAGAAAACAGACATATGGCAAGCAGTTCTTGGGCTCATTGTAGAGAACTGCTTAGAAATAGTTGTCTATATTTATTGGATCAAGTGAGTACATCTGTCAGTCTGTCAGGGAACACATTACTAATTACGTCGCTAACAGTTGTATACATAATCGTGGAACAAAAGACAGTGTGGACTTAACATTTACCAAGGAAAAACAAAGAAAAAGCTCAAAACAGTATTTTCTGACAGAGAATAAAATTATTGTATAACAAATTATCCGAGGAGATCGTGGAACAAAAGACAGTGTGGACTTAACATTTACCCAGGAAAAACAAAGAAAATGCTCAAAACAGTATTTTCCGACAGAGAATAAAATTATTGTATAACAAATTATCTAAAGAGATGGATAATATTATTAAAATACATGTATTGAAAAAGGCAGCTAAAACATGCTCGATAAGAAATGCTTAGTATACAGTTAAAGATTACTTAGAGGACTAACAGTAGGGGTTAATAATGAAAGGGGAAAACTATAACACCCTTCACATTATACGATAATAATGTAATTGTTGCACAAAAAAACCATGTGGCCAGATTTGTAATACAGGATATTAATGTTGTGCATTCCTCCTCAGCTCGACACCTCACTCGCCAGGAGCCTGTCGACTCAGTTTTCCGGGCAGATTGAGGGAGGTGATGGAGACGTGCGTGTTTGTGGTCCTGCAGTGTGTACAATGACGCAGTGCAAAACTACACTGTTATTATACGATATTAGGTGCAAACTGTGTCTAATCGAGAAACCGTTGTACAATAATTACCAAACAAATTGGGCAGTGCATTTTTTAACACATTACTTCATATTCAGAAGGATGAAGTTTACTCGCAGTGGCCATTCTGATTAAGGTTTTACTAAATCATTTCAGGCAAATGCAGGGACGCTTCCTTCAGCACGGCCACAGGTGTCTACTTATCGTACCCACGTAAACGTAACGATCCACTGTCCAGTCCGAGTGTCACCTGTCAAAACCCCGAATAAGCACGTCTTTGGCAAGAGACACGCAGGAAGAGAGTCGGTGAGGTTCCAGGAGGTACTGACGAGGGCGCACAGCCACGGCGACTCCAGTGTCGTGGCCAGCCGGACTAGGTTTCTCGGCCGAGGGTCCGCGGCACGAACAGCCCGATCGAGTCGGTCCTACATATTCTCAATAGGGCTTAAATCTGGGAAGTTTGCAGGCCAGGGGAGTACAGTAAACTCATCCCGGTGCTCTTCAGACCACACACGTACACTGCGTGCTGTGAGCTGTGCCACACGCCGCATTCTCCTGCCCACAGATGTCACTGTGCCGAGGAAAAACGAACTTCACATAGGGGTGTATGTGGTCTCCGAGAACAGACAAATACTCGTGTCGACCCACTGTGCCTTCCGGAATGGTGATACCACAGAGGCAGTGCCACAAAATCGTTCCCCAGACTGTAACGGTCACTCTCGCGTGTGAGGGTGCTCACTTTTACACTGTACGTGCCGACAGCTGCCCGTCCGGTGGAGTGTAAAACACAATTCGTCGGAAAAGGCCGTCTATCACCACTAGGCGGATGTCCAGTTGTGATACCGGCACGCACGAGTGACCTCCGTCACAGACGGACGGCGATCGGCACAGTCGCACGTACGGGGCCCCCAGTCGGAGGTCCGTACGCGGCGACGTTCGCCGAACAGTTTTAGAGGAGACACTGTCGGTAGCCCCTCCGTTCGTCCGGGCCGTCAGTCACTCGACAATTGCGTGTACGTCTGCCCGTACGTCTCCACGGCCACCGTTCTCCAGTGTCGACTACAATCTGTGGTGCACCGCAGTTGCCTCGGCACCAGGTTTAGACGGAGCCAATTTGCCACGCGCGGTACTGCCCGACTCACTCTGTGTACCCTCCCGTGCGAGTGCTGCTACCTGCTGTCTGTGAGTGGTTGCTGCACAATGATGTCAAACATAGGCAGTGGTCACATTAATGTGACAGTATCACCTACATTCCACGTGTACGTATGTCCGAGTTACTAATTTTCGTCATATTACGATGATGAATCCTGTATCGCTGAGAAATGGCCTCTGGAGGAATGAATATAGTAATAAATACACTGAACGAATCACAGTGTTAAAAATTCGTCGGGGTTTGGCCGATAACAACATAAAGTGGAGTCGACACGTGACTAAACTGATCGAGAAGCTGAGTTCGGCGGTTGTGCCCTTAGGAGGATCTCTCACTCTGCTGATGCAGTGACAACAATGTTTACTTATTTTAGAGATTTTCATCCCCTGTCATCTTATAAACTTATCTTCCAGGGCAGTGCAACTAAAGTAAACAAAGTATTTGTTCAGTAGAAACAAGAATAAATTTACTGTCATACTGCATAAAGTAGAGAACTGTACATATTGCAGATGCCTTTTTAAGGGTTTTGGAATTCTTCTTCTCTCTTGCCAATACATTTATTCCTCAACGGCTTTTGTTGCCGATAATAAAAATCAGTCTCGACCGAGCAGCGATACGCGCTGTCGACAGTACGAGAAACAAAAATAATTTTAAAATATACTTTTCTTTCTTGTCTAGGGTCGAAAACTGTAGTGGTAAGACACCCGACAGGCTCCCGTGAAACGTATAGCAAAAGACTGGGAAACTGAAATCGTACTTCATATCTGCTCATTGTATAACTTATCCGAATATCTGGATTCGGGGATTGACGAGTTCTGATAGTTATTTGGCAAGTAGCAGTGTTTGTTGTAAAATTTATGATACATAATGACGTTCTACAAATTAGTTTGTGACTGACAGAGTGCAGTGTTGCCACCTTTCACGTATCTGCAAAGCGAGCAACACAGCAGCACGTGGCTGGTGACCCGGCCCTACTGTTCGACTCACACAAATGTCAATCACAAAGTGTTTTAATTAGGGTATATACCAGGACTCAGTATTTATAAAGATAGAAAATAGTTTCTTCGGAGATACAATTGTCATCAAGTAAATATCAAGCTACCGACAGCAAATAGACGACATCTGTCCGGTATAACTGACGGGGCAGTGTCTTTCCTCAAATTAGCAAATTTCTAACTAATTTACTCGAGTAAATTCACGTTTCGTAAACACGAACAGCACTAAGCAGTACACAGTGAAAATTTATTGTAAATACAGTATGACGTCTTTGTCTTATGCGAATGTATACCTTTACTCAGTCCACATCTGCGAATGTTCTCTTTCGTGAGGCATCTACTGAACATGATGAGTGAAAGAACGAATGAATAACAGCCCCAAAAAAAATTATCTTTCGGTACGAAAAAGATTCGTGAAAGTTATGTGGAGCACACCTCTGTACGATCGTGAAACGTGGACAGCGGGAAAGACGAGGGCTCTGATTACCTACTGTCGTGCCCCGAAATGAGGGAAATCCTACCCGAGATCCTTCCTGCCCCTCCTAAAGTAGTGTTTCATTCCCACACGAGCTCCACAACATCCTGATCTGTACCTATGCCATTCCCAATCCCTTTTCACAGAGACTGTATCACTGTGAAAGACCCTGACGTTAGAACTGCCCACTCCATCCACCCACTACTTCCTATTCCAGTCCCGTCACACAGTCTGGGCCACCAGTGAACTGTGAATAATGTGGACTACCTCGCAGCTCGAGATGCAGCGGACACGACGTGCTCAATTTCGATAGATGCTTCACGATCCAGCTCGTCCACATTCTCCCCTTCACCGTCAGCTTTTCTGAAATCTGCAGATGTGAGTTATCCTAACAACACATTTACCACTCCCAAAATTACTCCAGCCTTAATCTACTGTCCCTCCTCCTGGTTCACTCTCCCTCACCCCTGCTAATGCACTCATCAGTCTTTTCCCCTCCTCACCCTCTGCATTTCCCATTTCTTCCCTTTCCTGTCCCGACAACTCCCGACACTGCACCTACTGACCTCGTCCTGCCACCGTCCGGCCCCTGGACATTCCGTCACACGACGTCAAGTTCTGTCCCACCCACGCCGACCCCGCTATCCCCGCCCCTCCGGATTTCTCCTTTCGTTCGATGCAATACTTGTGTTTTGACCGGAGTGGATAGTGTGCGAGTGAGGCGTGAGTGCTCGTGAGTGCTCGTGTGACTGTTTCTGCAGTTTCTGAAGTACGCTTCGGCTGAAAATTCGATGTGTAGCAGTCTTTTCGTTGCGCCCGTCTGCAATTCGTCGTGGTGTCAACTGTACGATAAAGATAGAAGTGATAGTGTTGGAAGTGCGTGAACTGTGCCACTACAGGAGACTGTTGAAGAATAGACGGGTTTGTCAGTAAGGAATGAAGGCACCTTGCAGTGAAACACTTACATATACAGATATATTTATACATTGTAAACTTTTTCTTCCTGGGACATTTGCATATGGAGCACCAGAAGAATCACTTTTTAAATGCCTTTGTGCACACTGTAATCAGTCTAACCCTGTCCTTAAAGTTGTTATGGGAGTGATACATAGGAGGTTGTGGTATATTTCTATAGTCATCATTTACAGCCAGTTCTTGAAACGTTGTAATTGGGCTTTCTCAGGATAGTTTACATTTGTCTTAAAGTGTCTGCAAGTTCAGTTTCTTCGGCACTTCTGTGACACACTCCACCACGGACCATTCGTACTGCCGTTCTCCGTACACGTTCGATGTTCCTCGACAGTCGTATTTGATACGGGTCCGACATACTCGGGAATGTTCTACGACAGATCACACAAGTGATTTGTTAGTAATCTCCTTTGTGACCGATTGCTTTTTCCCTACTATTCTTCGAATGAGACAAACTCTGCCACCTGGAATGAGATTTTCACTCCGCAGCGGAGTGTGCGCTGATATGAAACTTCCTGGCAGATTAAAACTGTGTGCCAGACCGAGACTCGAACTCGGGACCTTTGCCTTTCGCGGGCAAGTGCTCTACCGACTGAGCTACGCGAGCACACAAGTGATTTGTTAGTAATCTCCTTTGTGACCGATTGCTTTTTCCCTACTATTCTTCGAATGAGACAAACTCTGCCACCTGGAATGAGATTTTCACTCCGCAGCGGAGTGTGCGCTGATATGAAACTTCCTGGCAGATTAAAACTGTGTGCCAGACCGAGACTCGAACTCGGGACCTTTGCCTTTCGCGGGCAAGTGCTCTACCGACTGAGCTACCCGAGCACGACTCATGCCCCGTCCTCACAGCTTTACTTCTGCCAGTACCTCGTCTCCTACCTCCCAAACTTTACAGAAGCTCTCCTGCGAACTTGCAGAACTAGCATTCTGGAAACATCCCCCAGGCTGTGGCTAAGCCGTGTCTCCGCAATATCCTTTCTTTCAGGAGTGCTAGTTCTGCAAGGTTCGCAGGAGAGCTTCTGTAAAGTTTGGAAGGTAGGAGATGAGGTACTGGCAGAAGTAAAGCTGTGAGGACGGGGCGTGAGTCGTGCTCAGGTAGCTCAGTCGGTAGAGCACCCTGCCACCTGGTTTACCTATGACTGAGCCCCTGTGATCATTCTATTCCGTATTATTGCACTCAGATATTTGTATGAGTTGACTGATTCCAACTGTGGCTTGCTGATACTGTGACTTTTTTCATTTTCTGCACGCTTTTACATTTTTGAATATTTAAAGCAAATTGCCAATCTTTGCACCACTCTGAAGTCTTACGAAGATCTGACGGAACGTTTGTGTAGGTTTTATAAGACAGTAATGCATATAGATAACTGCACCATCTGATAAAAGTCTGAGATTAAAAAGGAAAGGAAACAAAACCCCGTGACCAGGCCCTGAAGACCACGTAATAGCCATTTGAGCACCGTGTCGTAATACTCTGCCATTCGTCACTGGATGTGGTACGGAGTGACACGGAATCAGAGATTATTATTAATATACAACATGAATTGTGAGGGTCCCAGCAAACCTCTGTGAGGCACACACAAATCTGCTTCGATTTAGCTGGATCGACAGAGATTGCTTATACATCTGTCAGTGACTCCCGTATGAGATAATATGCTGAATCCTCCATACCAATCGATTCATAAATTTCACTTGATACCCATAGGATTATACTTTTGATAATGAGCATAGATGTAGTATTGAGTCAAATAGTTTTTGGAAACTAAGAAATATTGCAGCTACCTGAGTGCTTCAATCCACAGAGTTCAGTGTGTTGGCATGGAGGAGGTCATTCTGTTTAATGTATCTCATTATGTTTGACCACATAATATGTTCTAAGATTCTACAACAAATGGATGACAAGGATATTGGATGGTAGTTTTTTGGATCACTTCAGCAACCCCTCTTGTAGACGGATGTGTTCTTCCGACAGCTGGGACACAGTTTTTTGTTCAGAAGATCCTAGTTAAAAGAGGGTCTAGCTCATCTAAAAATTATGTATAGACACTAAGAACAATTCTATGAGGTACTGGAGCTTTGTGCAGTGAGAAAATGTGCTTCACAAATGACATTATGAAATGAAGAGATAAAATGTTAGAACATATACACTGCTGGAGAAAAATTAGTGCATCTGGAAAGGGAATGTCAGTTTTGATCCGATGATGACAGACAGGGTGGTCGGAAATTCCCGTTACAAACATCTAGGACATGTAGAGGGTAGTGAGTACATAACATTTTGAATAGGAACCCATGTCCAGAAACGTATCATTTCCGTTCTGTGACAGTTTCAATGCAGAAGATTATCTCATCCGCATCCACACGAGGAATGTACTTAGGCGTGACCCAGTACAATTGTTGCAATCCATTTGAAAAGAACACTGACTAGTTCTGTTATTACTTATGCATTTGCATTACTACTTACACCTTACGGTTTACATTAGTTGACAAGAACAAGAACCCAGCATCTACGGCACCAGCCACAATGTACGGACGCGCTACAACAGCAGCTCGATGTGGCGACCGCCGACGTTGTTACACACACTGTGCCTCCAAATCGTGTCCTGGTAGACTCTCTCCACCCCACCTGGTGTCTCTTCAATTTCTTGTGCAGTGGCCAGAACTTGTGCCAGCAGATCTTCCTCTGTCTCTACAGGTGTCTCATAAATTAGGCGCTTCATGCAACCCCACAAGAAGTAGTCCACAGGGGCTAAATCTGGCGATCGTAGTGGCACGCGGTTGGACCACCACAGCCTATCCGTCTTTCACCGTACCGTCTGTTGAGATGTCTCCAGACAGCCAGTGAAAAGTGAGGTGGTGCTCCGTCATGCTGAAACCACATTTCCTGGCAGACATTCAGTGGCACAGCTTCCAAGAACAGGTCCATTGCGTGTCGCAGGAAGACTAAGTATGTGAGACCTGTGAGCTCGGATGGAAGGAGGCACGGTCCAGTCACGTGACCGTCTAGAATACCTGCCCACACGTTAATTCCAAACCTGTCTCAAAATCCTCGAACATACGTGGCACGAGGGTTTTCGTCCACCCAGACGTGCCTATTTCGAGCATTCAGAACACAATCTGTTGCGAACATACATTAATCTGTGAAGAGATCTCGACGTGGGAACAGGGGCACGTCGATGCAACGGTGCAGGAACTGTGTGCAGAAGGCGACGCGTTGTGGAAAGTTTGCTGCATCCGTAGCGTGTACCCTTTGTAAGCGGTACGGATGTAATTGTTGCTCGTGCAGGACATCCGAGACAGTACTGTGACTAACAGCCATTGCACATGCAATTTTTCACGAACTCATTGCCGGACTATCTTCAATGCGACGCAGTACACCTTCTTCAAATTCAGGTGTGCGGTGTCGCTGTGGAGCACCACAGTCCTGCCTCCTCACAGTCAAGGTACCCGTTTCTCGTAGCTGTTGTGTAACTCGGACAAACAGTTTGTGTGACGGTGTGAAAATGTTTGTGATACAGCCGACTAGCAGCTCTTCCGTTACCTGCAGCTTCACCGTACACGAGGAGCACGTCCGTGTATTCCGCAAAAGTCTACTGCACCGTATTTCCTCTATCGGTGATGCACAGGTATTGACTCGGTCTCACAGCAAAGCGGACAATAAGTGACATCTGGTGACCGTTTGACGTAGTACACGTCATCGTGTCTAACCTGTCGCATATCAGGACAGGGAACTCTGAGACGTTTCTCTCGCCCCGAGCAGACGTCGACGAGGTACACATCCGAATTGAAACTGTCGTAGAATGGCTACGGTACGATTCCGGGCACGGGTTCCTATTCAAAACGTTCGGTACTCACTACCCTCTACACGTTCTATAAGTTTGTAACGGGAATTTCCGAACATCCCGTGTGCCACTTGGGGGATAGCAGATGTACTGATAATGATTTCAGAGTCGTACACTAACAGATAGCACAGTGGCATAACTAACAGAACGTCATATGTGTCTGCCCTTTAATAGGAAACTCTCACAGTCAGAAGGCAGGCAAGCACGCCACGGACAAGCACTCGCGCTTCCTACAGCCGACTGAGCGAGTTTGAGAGGGGTCAAACTGTGCCCTTTTAAGTGACGGGATGGTCCTTTTGGAGAATTGCCAAAAAAGTTGGATGTGCTGTGTCAGTTGTGTAACGACACTAATATCAGTGACGTGTGAACATTCTCACACCCACAGGTGAAGTTCTGCACGTCCGAGCAGCACAGATGACCGCCAAGATTGGGGTACGGTAAGGGCAGCGACGGCAGATCGTACAGTTACAACGGCACAGGTGTCGACTCGAACTATCGTGGACCGGCTGTACAGTGGGACTGTGGGCACTTACACTCCTAGGCTGTTTGCCTCTCGTGCCACGACACCGACGTGCACGGCTCGACCGGTGCTGCCAGAGGATCACTCGGAAGACGGAACGGTGCACTGCGGTCTCCGACGTGACGGCAGATTCGGTCGGCACGTGAGTGACGGTCGTTTGTGCGTACGGTGTAGACCCGGTGAGCACTGTCTCGTAGACTGCATTCGTCTCAGACACACTGACACCACCCCGGGCCTCGTGGTCTGGGATGTGATAAGCTACAAATGTCATTCACCTTCGGTGTTTCTAGAGGGAATGCTAACTACGTGCAGAATGTCAGTAGACCCATTCTTTTGCCATTCTTGCAACAGGAAGGTGACGTGTCGTTCCAGCAGTAAAACGCACGCCCACATACTACCCGTGAAACTAAATGTGATCTGCAACGACTTCCTCGGCTAGCACAGTCACCGGACTTTCTCCAGTCGAGCACGTGTGGGATACGGTGGGACGAGAAGCGACTCGTGTGACTTGTCGACAAACGACTCTTACACGACTACGTGGACAGGTCGAGCAGGCGTGGCACGACGTATCCCGAGACAGTATTCGCCATCTGTACGATTGACTGGATGCCAGAATCGGCACACGTATTGCCGCTCGTGGGGGCTACACCGCGTTCCGGTACGGGTGATTCGGCAAGGTCGATACTTGGTACCTCACGACCACTTGTTCTATTGATCTATAAATGTAATTATTTCATATACTCAATATGCACTGTTGTAACAATAAATCTTGAGTGACTTGGAAACTTCTAAAAGTGTGCACTACTTTTTTCCCCGTGGTGTATTACGATGTGTCATTGCTGAAAAGCCCAAGTGAATAGATTGTGGTGGGAAATGATCATAGTGGCAAGCCTAGAGACGAGTATATAAGGTGGGTCACTGATCAAGTATGATGCAGCTAGAGTGAAGAAGACAACCGGATTGAAGAGCTACACCAAAATAGTCTTATGGCCGATGACGGAAACAAAAATGAGATGGTGAAATAATCACTGAAGTTAAATACTGTATATATGTAGATGTAAAACTTTCTGGAAATTTCACATTTAATGTCTCGTGTAGGAAATTAAATACTACATTCTTCAGCATTCATTCATTATCTTCTGTAGATCCAAACATTCAGGAATGTGGAATAAATTGAAGTGTGCATTATCAGAGAAGCTGCTATCGGAGACTGCATCGAGAATTAACTACTTGTGTTTAGTAATTGTTTTCCACAGTCTAAAATTAAAAAAAGAAAAATTAGTGGCAAAGCAACTGTTTTGAATAGAACATGATAATGCAGAACATAAGAGTGTAAAAGAGTGAAGTGGGAAGTTTCACCTCATTGTGTACTCCCAGGAGATGTTTCTATGTCTTAAAGTAGAGGAACCACTCACCATTTAATTGAGTGGTTAGCAGGCACATAGCCAAGACTGAAATTGTCTCTAAGTTTTTGGACAACGTCTTTTGTCGGTCTTTGGAAGAACATTGTCTGAAAATTTGGAGATCATTTCAGATATCTCTCGACCACTCGACACCTCACTGTGCAGTGTGTACTACTTGTACTCCACCTAGGACCTTCCACTATTATACTAAAATTACTTATTCTCCATTTAAAACTAGCTTAGAGCCCGCTGCTTCACTTGCATAGACTGTACGACCTGCAGAGATTTTTTTGTTTTTATTTGACGGATGGGCGATGATGTGTCAGTGACCGAAAAGTGATTCTGGTAACTGGAGTCCAAAGTTTTTGTTAATCATGCCTTTTGCGTTCTTGTGGAGATATTTCCATAGCAACTTTCCTCCCTTAACAAACATTTCTTTATATCTAACCGAGAAGTAAAATACCAATTTTCACAAGTTTAGCTTTAAATTTTTTTTAACATACTGAAATTTTTTCTTAAAATTTTTGTTCCCTGTTGCACTCCCTTAGCCATTGAATTTCTAGAAACACTGAAACTCCTCCCCTTTTTTTATGGTTCCTAACTGAGATGCCAAATACCAGTTGTCATAAATGTAGCCGTAAAAATCCTTTCACCCTTAGTGATTGAATTTCCAAAACTGCTGAAACATGTGTTTTTTATTTTCTGACTGAGAAACCAAATACCAGTTTTCGTAGTACTAGCTTCAAAATTTGCTCAGTAGCAACATTCTTTCAAAAAGCCTTTGCTTCCTATTTCACTCCCTTGGGAATGGAATTTTGGACAATCCCTTCTTAAACAATGCTTACAGTATAAGATCCACAATCTCCCCAAACTTCAAATTTCTCTCCTTAGCAGTTTGGGCTGGGCGATGATGTGTCAGTGAATCAGTCTGACCCTCTTTCACACACTTAGGGGTTGAAGTTCCAAAAACAGTGAAACATGCATTTTTCAATCTCTAACCAAAAAGCCAAGCAATACTTTTCAGAGATTTAGCTTCAAAAATGTTTTTGCAATGAAACATTTTCACAAAATATTTCACCCTCTATTTCACCTTAGGGGTTCAATATCCAAGAACAACGACATGTTTATGTTTAATTTCTAACACAGAAGTCAAATACAAATTTTCATATATTTAGCTTGAAAAATGCTTGCACAATGAAATATTTCCTGCAAAACTTTCATCCCTTCTTTCACCCCCATAGAGGTTGAATTATCAAAAACAGTGAAAAACATTTTTTTTTCTGAGAAGTCAAATTTATATTTTCATAGATCCAGCTTTAAAAATGCCTTAATTCTAAAATATTTTCATAGAAAATCTCATCCCCTATTTCACTCCCTTTTTATATTTGTAACCAAGAAGTCATACACCAGTGTTCATAGATGTAACTTGAAAAATACTGTAGTAATTCTTTAACAATGATATATTTTTGAGAAAAGCTTTCACACATAATTTCACCCCCATAGGGTTAAATTTCCAAAAATGCTGAAACATGTATTTCTTTATTTCTGACCAAGAAACCAAATACAAATTTTCAAGGGTCAAGCTTCAAAACTGCCTTAATAGCAACATTTTTCAAAAAAAAAACTGCATCCCTGGAATTTCGAAAAACCTCTTCTTAAATGACACCTACAGTACGAGATCCACACCACCTCCAAACTTTTCAAGTTTCTACTCTTAGCTGATTGGTCTGGCTGATAATGAGGCACTCAGTCAGGACATTGCCTTTTATACAGAGATATGATGGGTAGAAACATGTTAATACCGCAGCATAAAAAAGATAACTGTCTGAACTTACTCTTTGCAGACATCTTTTGATGCATAAACTTTGTCTTCTGCGGTAACATTTTTGTGAGTATTCCAAGCTGCCTCTACATCTGTCAATTGCCATACAGTTAGTTGGTCTATCATTATGTGTGATTCTTTTAAAGAAGACAAAGTGTTGGTGCTCACTCAGTACTATCTGCAAATTTATAAAATGTCTATACAGCTCTTTTGTCTAGTAACATGCTAGTAAACAAAGTTCTTCAAAAAAATTGTTCTATGTTTGATGAAAAGCAGGACTTAGCAATACAGGCTACAGAGACTTGTTACTTTTAATAAGGGCATTCCATCGAAATTAATTCCTAAATAAACATATGTATAGGAAACACAATCTCAATGGAAGCAGTATGACAGAAATTGCACAATCAATACAGATTGTCCCAGGAAGAATGGCCAATACTGAGAGGTATCACAGGAAGCATTTGAAGCAAGAAAAGTCTAGTAAAAACAGTCTCTAAAATGGATAACATACGAGCACGTCTTCACATTTGATAATGTGGAACAGATCTCTTCAATTGCACGCTCTTTGCTTTCTACATTTTGAGAGGCGGCAGTATGGACTGAGACAAGAAAAAAAACTGTGCAGTAAACACGGATAAGTTGAGAGCTACGAGTATTTGTTCATCTTCACCACTGTTAAACACGTATCTTCTACTGAACAATATCTCATGCCTGGATACTGAACATTCCTCCTGGGACAAACTGTATACTCATTGCAGACTAAATGTTTCTAAGTCTAAAAAATCAAGTGAATGTGAAGAGGAGGAATCAAATTATTGTATGAAGCAGAAAGTTATCAGCTAGCACTGGCCATATAAGTTATCAACATGCAGTGACCATTTTACATGTCTTGGGATTCTTAAACTCACTCAGTCTTCAGTATCTTTCTTTTAAATGATGTTTGTTGCTAGTAAAAAAGAAAAAAAAAATCAGGTGAGCTGAGATTTACATAATAAACACAGTACAAAACATTAATAATATTGTTATGCACATTTGCACACATACTTTTCAAACCACCATAAGGTGCATGGTGGAGATTACCTTGCACCACTGCTGGTCATTCCCCTTTCTGTTCCACTTGCAAATGGAGTGAATGACAAATGACTGTCTATACGCTTCTGTATGAGCCCAAATTTATCTTATGCCATCTTCACAGTCCATACACAAAATGAATGTCAGTGGCAGTAGGATCATTTTGCAGACTATCACATATGACAGTTATCTAAACATTCTCAATAGTGTTTCATGAAAATGATGTCTTCTTTCCTTCAGGGATTACCTTTTTAGTTCAAGGAGCATTTCTGTCACATTCACTTGCACGGTGAGCAAACCTACCAGTATCAAACACACCTCTGAATTTCTTCAATATCTTCAATTAATCGGACCTGGTGCGGATGCCAAAGATTCGATCAGTACCCGAGAATGGGTCACAAGAGTACTCTGTACTCTATACCCTTATACGAGAGCTACACTTTTCCTAGAATTTCCTACGACTGGCAGTATGGGCATACATATGTAAACTTTGCCTCCAGGTCTAGAGTCAAAGTCGGGTCCTAAATTTCGCTCCAAGAATACTATACAGAGGAATACTGGCAAATCACAAAAATTAAATTGAATAATATTGGCTAGCAAATCTATAAATCACCTGACTATCCCTTTTCTAGTCGATGAACTTAACTACAGAAGCAGCAACTTCTTTTCGAAGTTGGGACATTTATGTCATTTACATTATGTTCACATAAATCACACATAGGGCACTGCAAGTTGCTAATAGTTAATTGATAATGCAGTCTGCAATCATAGTTCTGACAGCTATTTATCTTATTACTGTATACCACGGCTCATTACTCATCCGTAAAGGTTGTGTTCTCGAAAGGATCTACTGAACACAAAATGTGGATGAAGATTAGAATATAACATTTAGTATCGATATTTTGTGATAACTTGTTCTTCTTTTTAACACCGACACACAAAACTTTCTACACACACATCCATAATAGGCAAACCACTCTAAATTGCATGCCAGAGGATACTTCAAGTGTACCACACGTTAAGAGTTTCTTCCCGTTCTATCCACAATGAGAGCTTGAGAAGAGCAACTGTTTAAACGACTCATTCTACACTGCAATTAATCTAACCTTGCCTTCATTGTCCGCTGTAGTATATTTCTCACTTAGTATGATTCTTGACACTTTTTCAGTAGGCTTTTAAAGTGTAGTATCTGCTAATCCAGGTTGTTAGTTATTTCCTTGACATTCTCATGTAGCCTAAGTCAAACACAGTTGTGACCATTCATGCTGCCTTCCTTGTATATATTTCCTGTCAGTCATATGGGATATGGTTCCAAAAGACATAAGATGAGGTGTGCAAGTGTTTTGTAAGCAGACTCCTTTGTGGAGTGACTTCATTTTCTTAGTATCCTGTCAACTAGTGTACCTACAATACTTACATCCAGGTCAACTGACTCTGCTTGTTTCTCATTCAGATTGAAGTCATCCGATACAATCTTATGGTATTTTGTTAAGTGCTCAGTTTTATAGTTTCGAACATCTAAAGCAAGTTGTCAACGTTTCCCCCTCTATGAATCTGTGGTGTCACAAGGCTTAGGCCTGTCCCACCCCTCATTAAATTGACCAAGACTTATACGAATAATTGGAAGAATAGTTATTATGTTCTTTAAGTTTGTTTTTGGGTTTTCAGAAATACTGTGGGAAGAAAGTTTGTTTATGTTGCAGATAATGTGGAAGACGTTGCCCAACAATCACCACGAAAGTTTGATGTAGCAGCAAGGAATAAAATGAATGTTGCAAACTACCGCGAGCCGTAGAAGAGCCTCGGCCACAAGGGCGTCGAGCTTCCTAGGTCATTGTTGGACAACGCCAAAGGAAGAGATATTCTGCTTTCTCTTTGTAAACAGATCGATCGAGTCTTGAAAGGCTCACATAAAACGTATAGGCGGGTGATACATTAGGTGGGACCCGATGCCTGTAATACTTCCAGTTATTAAAAAGTTGTTAAATGGCAAACCAATAGTTCATCATTTATATAGATAAAAGTAGTAAAGATATAGGAAAGGAAGATTCGCGGCGTCAGAACGAAAAGTGATACATCGCTCAGCAACGAAGGAGGACATAAACAGCGGGCGTTATGTGGTGAAAACAATCAACTGATAAAATAGTAAGTCTGTAATTAAGCATAAAGCCACGTAACACTGCAAATCTTACCTAGATTTGAGTGGATATTTGTATATCTTTTTTCAGGCAATATTTCTTCAAACATAACTAAAAAATCAACATAAATTCTGAGGTTACTCTTTAATACTACCAGGTCAAAAATATACTACATAAACAGCAAGGATCCCAGCGCACTCGAACTTACTTCTACACCATTCGGTGTTCTCCGAGGTAACATACTGTGTCCTCCCTACCAACCAGTCTTCAATCCAGTCCCACAATTCATTTGATACACCATTTGATCATATTTCCAATAATAAACACTGGTACAGTACTGTATCAGATGCTTTTCAAACTCAAGAAATAATTAATCTACTTGCTTGTTTTGATCCATGGGTTTCAGTATGTGATGTGAGAGTTTTGCATGACCAATGTTTTTGGAATCCGTGCTGGTTGGCATGTTAGAGGTTATTCTGTAGGGCACACCTCATAATGTTTTGAGCTCAGCAAATGTTACAAGATTCTACAACAAATGGATTTCAGGTACAGTGGACTGCAGTTTTATTATTCTTCTGGTAGGTGTGCGTGCTCCCTTTCAAATACTACGCACAGTTTTTTGTTTGAGGGATCTACGTTATTATATGGTTAAAATTGGACTTGCTCAGCTACACATTCCGTATAGAATCTGAAAGCAATTCCATCAAGTTGTAGGCCTTTAAATTATTTTTGTTGTTCCTTAATGGCACTGATATTGATAACTAAATCACTCATCTTTACAGTGGTATGAGAATTAAACTGAGGCAGCATTCCTTTGCCTTCTCTCATGAAGAAACATTTGATAATGGAGTTCAATATTTCTGCTTTTGCTCTATTCTGAATTTGTTTCGAAGTTACCCAGAATTGTCTGGGCACTAATTTTGTCACTTATTTTATGTATGACCAGAATTTCTAACTTTGTGGAAGGTCTTGCAATAAGCTTCTGCTACAGCAGTCATTGAAGGCTTCACGCATTGCCCTCATGCTACAACTGTCCCATGGTCATTGATATTAGTTTCAAGATAGATGGTGTCTTATAAGCTATTACTAAGTAGCTTTTAGAAAGCCTTTCAGGATGTTTGTCACATCTACCACTTACAAAACTGTATCTCATCTGATTGTTAAATGATTCCAGTCTCCACCTAAGTGACAGTATTTTTGGAGAGCGTACAAACGAGCAGGCTGAGGTTCTTTATGTTATCAGTTACATCCGAAAGTGAGTGGTGGTCGATAGGACGACACAATTTTAAGTTCATGATCACCGTTTACACTACACTAAATCTTCCAACAAAGGTACAGAATAATACATTATGTACTTGTGAACTTTCTTAAAGTGCATTTATTTCTCAGAGAACATTAAAAAATATGATTTAATAAAACTTTTAACACCCTCCTAGCACTGGCGGAGAAAAGGGTAATTTCACACCAGATCAACTTGCAATGTCTCATTCATATAGTGTTACACAATAAAGCAGAATTTCAGTATTTGATTTCCACTTCTTTTTCTGTACTTTCTACAACTATTTTGAGAGCATGAAAAATTCCTATCATTACTGTGACTCACATTCTACTATAAGCTATGTGTCATTATTAATGTTTAGGTGAACAAATTTTCAACTAGAAGGGCAAACCACTTCTAGTAAGACCACGTATGTTAAAGCGTTACGATATTCTATTGTTTCAATGTAAATATAACTACACAGACACAGTAGACCCACTATTGTAGCACTTTCAGTTCGATTTTGGGGCAATTTGAGTTGACATCTGATGTAAGCAGCTGCACAAATTACACTTACTGTCTGTAGATTTCTGATGACTGCTTCCAAAACGCTGACCATGTTAATCCAAGTACTTGTTAACTAGCATTGCCCGACACTTCACAACAGAAATTGATTCATATGGGATAGAACACAGTCACTATTTGAACAGATAGTGGCACCTGCAGTTGACTACCTGTCAATTTCTACAAGCTGTGTGCAAGCATAATTGTTGCAATGACTGCAAATGCCAAATTTTAGCATGAAATATGGGCACTTTAACATGTATGTTAAATTATTCAATATAACAAAGCACGTTACTACATTCTTTAAACTGGGTGACAAAAGTTTCCCACAGTGTTGTCATGTTCAGTTCTTTAATACACACAACACAATCTGAACCCATTTCCTACACCGATGGTGGTAGCCTTACATTTGACAAATCTGTCAGTTGCTTACTGGAGCCACACATCTGCAGTGAGCAATATCTTGCTAGTCTATCTGTACATGTAACACGTTTAGGAACTTTTTCCTTGTACTTAGCTTAGAGCTGCTGTGCCAGCAAAAAATATTACCAATAAAGAACCTCAACCGAGGATTGAGATTTCTCTTAAAAACTTACCATTTATAACACTCAAGACTGATTTGAGTCAATTATAAGCCATATTTAACTCTCCCTCAAATGGCACTTTATAGCTGCCTAATGTAAAATTCATGTTAAGTCCTTGCTTGTAAAGGGATCAAAATACCAACCATTCCACAGATCTTTGTCCATACAGTTCTTTAATGTGCATGTTATCAAGTGCATAATTAAAAATCCAAAGTGCCATTGAATTCATACCGTCACCCCCCTCCCCCAGTTGATTAAAACAAGTCTATTCAAGGCCAATGCCTCTGCAGTTATTGCATTGATTGAACATCCACAAAGCCTAAATGGTTGCAAATTTACCTATCTCACCTATTTCAAAGAAAAATACCTTCACATTTTTCACCTATGCATGTTAAAGTTCTTCCCTCTTTGAATAAATACATGTTTAACTTAAACATTTCTACTACCTCTCATGAACACATTTTTAACTTTCACTTTACATAATACACAACATTATAAAGAGTGTTCATGTTTTCCATCACAGTTGTCTGAAAAACTGTACCAAACCAATTCTAAGTATATGGTCAAGGTTTCATTTGTAAAAATGAAAATTGCATTTTCTTCTGAACAGCTCTTTAATTAAAGCCAAACAACAATTTACATGGATTTGAAATGGAAAACATTTGTAACGAAACAAGATTTTTGAGCTATATTGAAGTTCTGTCTGTAACATGTTGCTGCACACTTCAAGTTAACAAAAAATCTTGAAGCTTGAACTGAAAACTGCACTGGACTGGACAGATTAACCTTTTGACACTTTCACATTTAGTCAACCTCTTCAATAGTTGGCCCAGCACCACCAGCTCCTGCACCACCAGCAGCAGCTCCACCAGCACCTGGGAATCCACCAGGGAAACCACCAGGCATTCCTCCAGGAGCTCCTCCTGCACCCTGGTACAATTTGGTGATGATGGGATTGCAGATCTGCTCGAGTTCCTTCTGCTTCTCCTCAAATTCTTCCTTCTCAGCCAGCTGGTTGGCATCGAGCCAACGGATAACTTCATTGCACTTGTCCAAGATAGTTTGCTTGTCTGAGTCTGAGATCTTGTCTTTCAACTTTTCGTCTTCCACAGTAGACTTCATGTTGAAGCAGTAAGACTCGAGTCCATTTTTCGCTGCAATAGTTGCCTTCTGCTTCTCGTCTTCAGCGCGGTAACGTTCAGCTTCATTGACCATGCGCTCTATTTCTTCCTTGCTCAAACGGCCCTTGTCATTTGTAATTGTGATTTTGTTCTCCTTGCCAGTTGATTTCTCCACAGCAGTTACATTCAAGATACCATTAGCATCAATATCGAAAGTGACTTCAATTTGAGGCACACCTCGTGGGGCAGGTGGAATTCCTGTCAATTCGAATTTACCCAGAAGATTGTTGTCCTTTGTCATGGCACGCTCACCTTCATACACCTGAAACAATGAATCAGGTAAGTCACAAATTCAAGGTAATTTTTACAATAAGTATGATTAAACAAATATTCAAAAGATTTTTCTATATTCTTACCTGAATGAGCACACCAGGTTGGTTGTCCGAATATGTTGTGAATGTCTGGGTTTGCTTTGTTGGGATGGTGGTATTTCGTTTGATAAGAGTTGTCATCACACCACCTGCAGTCTCTATACCAAGTGATAGTGGTGTAACATCGAGCAGTAGCAAGTCCTGCACTTCTTCAGACTTGTCACCTGCCAATATTGCTGCTTGTACAGCTGCTCCATATGCAACTGCCTCATCTGGGTTAATTGATTTGTTCAGTTCTTTGCCATTGAAGAAGTCTTGAAGCAACTTTTGTACTTTTGGAATACGAGTTGACCCACCAACCAACACGATGTCATGAATTTGAGCCTTGTCCATCTTCGCATCACGGAGTGCTTTCTCCACAGGTTCCATAGTTGACCTGAACAAGTCAGCATTGAGCTCTTCAAACCTTGCTCTTGTTATAGATGTATAAAAGTCAATACCCTCGTAGAGGGAATCTATTTCAATGCTGGCTTGAGTTGATGAAGATAGTGTACGTTTTGCTCTTTCACAGGCAGTTCTCAACCTACGCAGTGCTCTTTTGTTGGTAGTAAGGTCTTTTTTGTACTTCCTCTTAAATTCTTGCACAAAATGGTTAACCATGCGGTTATCAAAGTCTTCACCTCCTAAATGAGTGTCTCCTGCTGTGGCTTTCACTTCAAAAATACCATCTTCAATTGTCAGAATTGACACATCAAATGTACCACCACCCAAGTCAAAGATTAGCACATTTCTTTCACCATGACCCTGTGGAAAGGAAAGACCAACAGTTTAAGAGACATTTGCTTAACTATTGTAACAGTTAATATTAGTTATTTCATCTCAATCAATACTGAAATCTATCTCTATGGGAATTATTACAAGTACTTTTCTTGGGAATCAGAAAATATGAACTATGGCTGCACTGCTGTTCTGTATACAGCAGTGCATATGCTAGAAATACTGCACGTACAGAGGATTCGGTAGTATGAAGTGTAGGTTATGTTTGAAGGTGGTAATTGAGTTGGTAAAGCAAAGAAATAGTAAAGGTAGTAAGTAGATGCATAGTACTGCCTAATATTTTTTTAGGTTTACATCATAATACATTTGTAACACTATATGGCAAGTTTAGGGCTGTTAAGTAAAACTTTTTAAACAGAAACAGTTGTATTAGCAGGTTCCAGTTTTGTTAGCAAAGTTATTAAACTATTTTCAACAATAGTTTAAATTTGAGTGGGGTAGCCCTATAGGAAAGTAACAAGAGGTAATGGTGTTTTTAAGTGGAATCCTGAACATAAAATATTCATTTTAACACTGAACATGATCAAGATTAGCTGGAAAGTTCAAAATGTATAAGGAACTCTGTAGAATTCTTTACTAATGTTTTCCCAAAATTTTGAACTATAGAACAGTCTTGTTACTTAAAACTAGACTAGTTTGGTAGCATCAGCTGCACACACCACTATGACTTCCTTTCAGTTTAACTTTACAGCAGTTAAAGGCAGTGAGTATATGTATGTATGTATGTAGTACTATTACACTTTGGAATTTAAAAAATATTCCCATTTATAACAAATTTAAATTGTAGGTTAAAAGTGCACAGTAGAGGGTTATGACATTACATTTCCCATATGAAGTCTAGCTCTTGAGAATTCCCATTTTCCATAAGAATTGCTCCCTTATGTTCAGTAGATGTGTGAACAATTGCCTTGACCATACCAAACAGTAAATAAACCATTGGTTGCTTATTGCAGTGGCAACAATTTTCAGAATAGAAAACTGTTCACTTATGCAATAGGAAGAAGACAGTTTAAAGTTCACTACAAAAACAAATTTCTGGCCACCTTAATTATCCTATAATAGGAGAGGGGGTGGAGGATAGTGATCTTTCATCCATAATAAAACTATTGGTTATTTGGCAGTTTCAGGTACTTCTTGGAACCAATCTTTTTCTGTAATATGGACTCTGGTTCTATGAACATTCAGCATATTTTTAACAATTCTCTTAATTAAGCCATGATACTTTTCTCCAGAATGATTGCAATCTTGCTTCAAATGTTTAAAATAAGCCTATTTAGAATACAGATTAGTTGGTATTTTGTAGCTTTTGTAGCTAAGTGATGAAGTAGGGTAGTGGCCAAATTTTTTAGAAGTTTTTGTTAATAAAAAAAAACACTTGAAATGGGATTGTTTGAAATGCACTGGCATTTCACTATGGTAGATGGTATGACATTTTTGTTGTAAGATATCTTACGAAGCACGGTCTTTCCAATGTAACAGTAGGGCGATAGTATTTCAGCAATTCAAGTTAGGATGGCTAAATTTTAAACTTTCACTGCCTTCGATAAAAGGTGAAGCTACTTGAATATAAGTACGGAAAAAATGGGTGTGATGGGGGTGGTTAAATTAGTTTCCAGTTTAAGATTACAGGTAAGGGGGAAAAAACCTTAAACTTCAAACTTAGTCACAACCATGCTTACTGTTAATAGAAGTTAGAAAGCGATTACTTACACTTACCTTCTTATCGAGACCATAGGCAATTGCAGCCGCTGTTGGTTCATTAATAATTCGCAGCACATTAAGTCCCGCAATGGCTCCCGCATCCTTGGTGGCTTGCCTTTGCGAATCATTGAAGTAGGCAGGAACCGTAATCACAGCATTGCTGACATTTTTCCCAAGGTACGCCTCTGCAGTTTCCTTCATTTTTGTCAGGACCATTGAGCTAACCTCCTCAGGGAAGAAAGTCTTCGTTTCGCCTTTGTACTGAACCTGAATCTTTGGTTTGCCACCATCATTTATGACTTTGAAAGGCCAGTGCTTCATATCGCTTTGTACAGCCTGGTCGTCGAAACGGCGCCCAATAAGACGCTTTGCATCTGAAACAAACACCATTTTTAACAAATTTCAAAAGCAAACGAAAATACACTTGACAAATAAGGATCTATCTACTTACCAAAAATAGTGTTACTTGGGTTCATGGCCACCTGATTTTTAGCAGCATCGCCAATGAGTCGCTCCGTGTCCGTAAATGCGACGTAGCTAGGTGTTGTACGATTCCCTTGATCATTGGCGATGATTTCCACTTTCCCATGCTGGAACACTCCAACACAGGAGTAGGTGGTACCTAGATCAATTCCCACTGCAGGTGCTTTTACAGCCATTTTCTGAAATAATGAGAACAATTAACGTCTAGTTCAATTAAAGGTTTAGGTATTTTTACTCACTTTTAGAACAGTTCGCAAGTACTAACGTTAATTAAACAATGTTTTAAAGCTTTCACGTTTAGGAGAAGTGATTACGAAACCATCCTAAATGGTGCACAACTGAACACCATAACTATTCTGGAGATTACGTAAGCTTCTCCATTAGATACTAGCTAATAACATATAAAGAACTAAAACCAAATTTCATATACAATAAAATCTATCTACAACATACGCTAGAAAGTATGAAGAAAAATCTTACCTTTCGTTAGCGTATATTGCAGGCACAACTTCAATAAATAACACACGTGCACTCTCTCCGCTGTTCTGATTCCAAATCGGCGCAGGGTTCCTCTGCTGTCGGTTTTATTGACTGCTTTTGCACCAAGTTCCAGAACCTTCTCCGAGAATCCACCAATGACGTGACGACTGCTCAGAGTAGCGCGCGGAGGTCGCGTGCACGTGGTTTACATGTTGTTGCGCAGAAGTAAAATAGTTACCACCAACAACTGAACGCCAGTAAATCCTAACAACGAATATATGTCACAAAATACTTCAGTTTACCGTCATTCACGTTTTTCAAACTTGACACTACGTTTTAAGCATTCCAAAAATTATGTCTTAAATTCTAAAATTTCACCGCAATGGCGGCAAAGCTGTAAACTGGGTGTTGGTAGATGGCGCAGGAATATTCTGGAGGTTTCCTGCATCAACGAGGATCGATAGCCGCCGCGAAGTTTCTTTGAAGGAATAGGTCATATATGGGCGGGGTGGGGGTCCTGGATAAGTTGCTCGATGTCGTCGTTGAAAGAAAATAAAGGGATAAATAAATATGTTGCAAAGTATATTCTGCCTGCTTTCAGTCATTGAAGTGTATAATTAAGTTAAGAAATAGTTTTGTAAGTAAAGTTCTGTATATATTTTACGAAAAGGAGGTAAAATGCATGTAAGCCGTTATACCATTTATTAGATAGCTTTGTACTTAATAGTAATAGATTTAGTTGAGTCGTGGCAATGTAAAGTCACAATGCCGAAACAGAAGTTCCGTAAACGCTGAGATAAAATTACAGTAAAAACGTTAAATCTTGTTATAGAGCATGGTATTTGTGGATTCGGAGAACGTTAGTAATAAGTTTGTGTTACAATCAGTATGAATCGCCCTGATATCGTAACAGTTGAAGCATGACGTGAACACGGATCAATATAAGGAAAGTTACGGCAAGGTCGCAGTAATCACAAGTGACGTAGATTAGAACCTAGCTGACTCATCGCAATGAGTTGATGAAACGTGTTAAGCGTACAGCGTCACCCGCTAATCCCAAATATTAAGAATAAAAAAATGTACTACTGGAAGGAAGCGTTATTTTACATAAATTCAATAATCTGAACAGTAATACAACGGAAACTTGGCAGTAACTGATGCCTAGTAAAGGATATAACCAAAGCGAGCTGTGCATCACATCCTGATTACAGCTCTCGTTTTCTCTGTCAGGAAATTAATTCTAATCCACTAGCCCATTATAACGTGCAAAGGGAGATATCATTTCTTGGGGTATTAAGTTTTATTAGACTGTATTAATAGTAACTTGGATACGCGGTAAACGGTTTGCGACAACTATTTGTGATTTGTGCTGCTTAACTTCCAGGTCGTAATAAGTGCTTAACTCTTACACGGGCGTTGCATCGGTTAATGTGGAAGTTTGTACTTTGTTTCGCTTTTACAGCCGTAAAAGAGATAACAGAATACTGATTCTGGCTAGGTATGAATGTTACCGCCCACATTCTGACTTCTTTAAAGGTTATAGGAACAAGGTGCCGACAGAAAATGTAATTGTCGAAAATTTGTAAATATAAAACATTATGTGAAAGTAAGTGTGGTGTTACTTAAACACTAACGTTAGCGTATATGATGTAAACGGTTTAAAACGTAGTACCTGTATACCAATACCGCGACTGTGTGTTAACAATACTATTTAGTTTCGTGTTCCATGGGTTTGCACGATATATGTTTCATATCGAACGAGTCATTTTACATTCACTTCCCAAATTTCAGTACAAGCTGAACATTTATAAGTTTCTTTTTAGTCGCGTGTACCTACTCCCTGTTCAGTAGTGACCCTGAAACGTGAAATAGTCCTATAAGCGGTCATAAAGTTTCTAGTTTTTACATGTTGCACGTGCACGTATTCATTGATTTTTAGACGTCATATAAACCATATACAATTGATGACATCTACTATCGTATATTACACCTGTAAGGAATGAGGAAACTGCTTGCTTTCCGAAGCATGTCTGCCCCCCACGTTATACGAAGTTGGATGAATCGCCTTGGTTCTCCATGCTACAAGGCATCTTGTTCCTTATTCTGTTATTTACATCAAAAGTGTAATGCTTTATTTATGCCGCCAGAGCTGCTCGTACCAAGGCTGAATTAGACCACTGCCTATGGTTATGTGTGCCAATGTCAACGGGTTTGCTGTTCCATTTAGGTCATCGTATTTACTGTGGCGATATGTTTAATAATACAGCGTTCAGTTGATTGTATTTTCACATTGCCACACTAATTTTATTTCCTTGCGTGCCCCTTAGATAACTTTTTCTTGCGAACAATACTTAGTGTGGCGGAAAATAATAATAATAATAATAATAATCCGCAGCACCGTCACTGAGTGCCGTACCAGTATTCTATAATACAAATGCCCAAGAAAACCTGTTTGTTTTATAAAGTGCGTGGCAGATGATAAGTCTGACAGTGACGGTACCATGGAACAGCATTATCACATTAGCCCCTTTTCGCCAAGCAACATGGGGAATTTTTGTGGTTTGTAATACATTAGCCGTTATGGGTTGCTTGTGTGTGGCTAAGACTTGTTCGCCATCCATGAATAACACCAGCTTCTTAAAGCACATTTTAGAGCTCCTAAAGCAACTTACTTCTGCCACATTTGTACTTAGAATCAGTGTAACTTTAGGGGAGAGACGAATCAGCAAATTAACATATTTTCATTCAGTAATGTCATACGAAATAATGATTGTGGTGACAGCCTTAAGAAAGATCTTAATTGCTCAAAAACATGCTGTATGAATGTGGTGCTTGCCCACAATCCTCTAGTAGACATCTGTTTGAGTTGGGCTTTTTTACTACTACTCCACAGTATATTTATTCCCTCTTGAAATTTTTGTCAATAATCCGCTGCAGTTCAAAATGAACAATGATGTGCATAATTGCAATTCCAGAAGAATAAATGACATTCATTACTCCACATTAAGGTTGTACTTAACACAAAAATGGGTGTACAATGCTGCAACTAAAATGTTTGCTGACTTATCTTGTGATATAAAATGACAGTACCAAAGTAATATTTGAAAACAAACTGAAAAGTTCTTCCTTGACAACTCCTTCCACCTTATCGGTGAGTGGAGGGGATGGCAGGCTTTCGTGCTCCCCCCTTCATCCCGTCTGGATTGGCTTCAACTGGGCTTGGTGGTTCACACTGGCCATCTACCTTCCCACTCCTTTCCTCATGGGGTCTGTTATATCCTGAGCATCTCGCTTGTCTCCTGAGTTCTTTCATGCCCCTGTCATTAGTCAGTTCCTTTCCCTCACCTCGTCTTCTTGCCTTTTCCTTCCTTCCCTGTCAATAGTTTTTATCATTCTATGGATGTTGTAGTTCCTCCTTTTAATGTGGGATTTTATCGGTTTTAGTTAATCTCAGGTCAGAGTGACTGATGACCACGTAGTTTGGTCCCTTCTCCAACCAACCAATCTTCCTTGACAACTCCTATTTTATAAAAGAATTTCTATTGTAATGTTTTAAAGATGGTGGGTAGGATAACTGTTGAGCACATAGCCAGATTTACAAATTGGTGATGTGAATGTGAAGTGACATTACAACTTTCTATGGAACATGAAACTAAGTAGCTCAGTCACACGTAAGTTAGATCATGTGCCCCCCTCAGCTCCCCTTCCTGCCCCAGATTTTAGCCTGTCTATTGTGTGGAAAGCAATTGTGACCTCACTGCTTATCACATGTGTATGCCACAAATGGTATCCATGACAAACACAATGAAACCCATTTGAGGGCGATGGCGTGACCACTGTAACGTGTATACCTAGTGGGCTACATTTAAAGAGTGGTTGAACCAGAAAATTGCCATTTGTGTATTTCTTTGTACAGTTAGGCTACAACGGAACTGATGTCATCTCTGTTGTATTAATCCAGACACTGACAAGTTGCTAACGTCAACTGCGGAAAACTTAAAGGAAATTAAGTGAGAGCATTAAGAACTTGATTTTTAAATTCCAGTTGGTGTAGCTGTATAAGAAATGAGATTCTCTTGCATTCCTCTATCCTGTGAACTTACTTATCAAGTCAGTTATGGAGCAGCTTACAGTTTGTCATGCAACTTGATGTTCATTCACACACTGTGTTTGGCCACTTCCATCATGTAGATTAGTGTTCAGGGATCTGTAACGAGTCGTGTTATACAGTAACAAATGGAGCCAGACACTGTTAGCTACTTCAGAAAAGTGTACTAACATCAAATTATAACTAACACTTACCTATTTGAATTGATAATTATGATATGTACTTTAAGGTAACTTTAACGAGCTGCCACTACTCCTCCTCCTACACTACTCAGCTACTGCTCTTATGTATCAAGCTGAGTACACGGCATTGTCCAGGTACACAGGATGTTTCAAAATGAATATATGGATTTTAAGGCTTTGTAGCACATATTACATTCACCTTACAATTACAGGGTGAAATGTATTTAAACCGACAAACTCTGGGAGGTTGTGGGGGGGACATCAAAACAAATATTTTTTCCCTAATGTCATTTTTTCCTACGAGGAGTATTTAAACCGGTAGAGGAAGATTTCTGTGGCGGCGAATTAATTAAAACAACAAACACTTTTCCGATTTTTTATGACCAAGAGACAACACATTAACACAATCCAATTTCAATTACAGTAGATTTTCAGAAATGCCTCTTTTGACACGTAAACAAAGGTTACACTGTCGGATCATGTTCTGTCTGACACGGGCAAAAACCGCAAGAATATCCTGAATTGTTCCTGCTGCTACTACTATTCGGGCAACCAGATCCTCTTCTGATGCAACAGGAGTTGCGTAAACAAGGTTGCGCATCTCTCCCCACACAAAGAAGTCCAGAGGGGACATATCTGGGGATCGAGCAGGCCACGGTACAGGACCACCTCTGCCAGTCCACGTTTCTGGGAACCGTCGGTCCAGGAATCGACGCACACGACGACTGAAATGTGCCGGCACCCCATCATGTTGGAACCACATGCGTTGTCTTGTAGGGAGTGGGATGTCTTCCAGCAATTCTGGCAATGCTCTGGCGAGAAAATTGTAATAGTGCCTTCCGTTTAATGGCCTGGGTAGCAGATACGGCCCAATTAAACAGTTCCCAACAACACCGACCCACACATTAACAAAGGACCGCACTCGATGAGCGCTAGTAACTGTGGCATGTGGGTTATCCTCACTCCAGACATGCAAATTGTGCATGTTGAAGACTCCATCACGCCCGAACGTTGCTTCATCGGTGAACAACACAGAGGTTGGAAATGTAGGATGCATTTCACACTGTTCCAGGTACCACTGTGAAAACTGTGCTCTGGGTGGATAATCAACTGGTTCCAGGTTGTGGACATGCTGTAAGTGAAATGGACGTAACAATTGCTCTCGGAGGACTGTTGTTACATTCGTCTAATTGGTCCCCACGTTACATGCAATTGCACGAGTGCTGATTGAAGGATCCCGCTCCACATGCTGCAAGACAGCTTCCTCAAATTGCAGCGTTCTTACCGTGCGGCGGTGTCCCTGTCCAGGTAATCTGCTAAATGGCCCGGTTTCACGCAGACGTTGGTACACAGCAGCAAAGGCCGTATGATGCGGGATACGGCGATTAGGATATTGCTGTTGATAAACCCGCTGTGCAGCTCGTCCATTGTGGTTCGCTACGTAGTACGCACCAACCGTATCAGTGTACTCACTCCAGGTGTATCGGTCCATTAGTAAACGGAGACAATGCACTATTACACTGGTGGACAGCAGTTGCCTACAACTGAAGAGCGTAATATGCCCTATAACAACTGAAGATCGTAATACGGCCTCTAACAACTGAAGACCGTAATACAGCCTCCACCGGTTTAAATAATGCTCATAGGAAAAAATGACATTAGGGGAAAATATTTGTTTTGATGTCCCCTACAACCTCCCAGAGTTTGACGGTTTAAATATTTTTCACCCTGTATAAATAATACACCAAATGAAAGAGAAACACTAAAAGTTTTTCTTCCAATTATTCAGTGTGAACACTGATCACACGTAGAGTCAATAGGTGAATTGTTCTGAAACCTTGATCAATGTGTCTGGAGTAACTGTCGCAATAACACTGTTTCTGAAGACAGACAGATCAGCTGGTATCAAAGGCACATACACATGATCGCGTCCGATCGTGTGTGAACGTGGAGGTCGTGCATGAAGTGCTGTGTCAACCAGCCCCTTGCACCCAATCCACTGGTCGGATACGTCGTTTAACCAGTCGCATACTGAGTTATGCCAGTGAGGCGGCGCGCCATCTTGTACCCAGATAAAGATGTGTTCTTCCCATTGAGGCACGGGCAATAGGTGTAGAACATCGAGATAAGAAACATCAGTTACACAGTTGCTGCACTGAAAAAGAGAGGCCCATAAACTTTCCGCGGGGATATTCCTCGGTGCTAAGTGTGAAAGACTTGCACTCATTCACCATGTTTTTTCACTCTTTGTCATTCCATACTCTTCCCATCGTGCACAGGTACACAAACAAAACTGTTTGAGTTGCTCTTTAATTTGGTGTATTATTTACAATTGTAAGTTGAACGCAGTAAATGCTAAAACACCTTAAAACCGGTATGTCCATTTTGAAACCCCCTGTATATAGCACCCTCTCTGCTCATTTACCGCTCCCACACTGTCTGCCCATCTCTACCTCTCCTTCTCTCTGCACGTTATCACCCCCGACCCGATAGGAGCCCGAGGGTTCCTCTCCGTAAAGTATTTCTTTCCAGATTGTAACTAACACGTGTACCACATTTTGCTGATATCATTCCACGGGTTTATGATGAAGTTTTTACTTGTGACTTCGCCGATGTACACACGTCAAATTTATTTCACATATAATTGTAATATATGTCACAAATAAAATGTAAATGTCACGTAACTAGGGCCTCCCTTCGGGTAGACCGTTTGCCGGGTGCAAGTCTTTTGATCTCATGCCATTTCGGTGACTTCCGTGTCTATGGGGATGAAATGGTGACGATTAGGACAATACGACATCCAGTCCCTGACAGGAGAAAATCTCTGATCCGACCCGGAATCGAACCCGGCCCCTTACGATTTACATTCTGTCGCACTGACCACTCGGCTACCGGGGGGCGGACGTGTCACAAATGTTTCAGATATATTTTAAATATTTCACACGTTTTATACACACCTGTACCTCTAGTGAATTTTGTCCTGCAATTTGCTTTATGTGCAGCCCATTGTGAACGATATCGTATTTCCTGAATTATATGTCGTACAATGATATAATTTTATAGGTACGTTTGACTACTGCCTGCACAATGTGTTACAAATACAGTTAGTAGTAGGCCTAAAGAAGTAATAAATTAAAATATTGTGCTTCACATGGTAGTTTTACTGCACGAACAGCAAGAATGTAGTAAGTGTTACACATTTTTTCCTTTCATCGTTTTGCGGGACGGATCTCGGTGATGTCACGGTCTTCACTGCAGTTTCACGCCCACCCGTGCCCCGTTTTTAGGTAGGTGTGGTACCTACCCTCTGACTCCCCTACTCCCCCCTCTCCCACTAGTAATTCTTTCCAGGCAGGCGGACAGTAACTGGTATGTGTACCAAGTTTGGTTGAAATTGGTCCATTGGTTTAGGAGATGTGGAACATACATATATATACATTCATTTTCATAATGTGTGTGGGTAATTCAAACAAAATATTTTGTGTCTTTATGGAGGCAACTATTAGCTGTTATACACTGGAAAATCAAGATCCATCTGGTACAAACATTATGAGTTACGTAGCACTTACATTCCTGAGCTCAAATATTCAGTATATCGTAGGAATGGCTAGTGAGGTATACTTATACTTTGTGTTTAAATATTTGGGGATTTTCAGTCTCCTCCTTAAAGTGCACTGGCATCCTATTATAGACTTGTGTACCAGCATGTAAATTATTGTTATTTATGGTTAATTTTATTCATCCAAGAAATGTCTCACAGTGTAATAATAGAGTACAAATCGATAGCTCAAAATATACAGCAGGCAGAATATATAATAATCTTTACGAGGACAGGACAGAGCAGTCGGCTGTGGTCTCGATTGACCCTCGAGCAGCTGCACCGATTATTGTAACGTGAGCAGACGTGTGGCATACTTCGTACACGTGTAAAGAATAGCCGTCTTTATGTTACCGAGGTGAATACGTGGGAACAAAATCGCAGTTTAATTAAACAAAAATAAAATAAACTTATGTTATACGAGCTAAATCACTGTTTAATTAAACAATAATAAAATAAATTTTGATTGTATCACTCTGTTATCCCACAGCAGTGGCACCTTCGGAGCCCTAAACAGTGTAGCTGCATCAGATCCTGCCAAATGCCTATTCAATTACTAATTATTTTGTAGACAACTACCTCATTTGGAATCGTGCTGCTACCTCATAATGTGGGTCATTTTCTTATGTGGAACGTTTTTTCTCATGTAGCTCACTGGTCTTTTTTTTTTTTTACTGTCGGTCACTTCGACATACGACACCACGGCTTATCAGTTTGTTAGCCGAATCAATGTCGAAGGAATAGGTAGGGCTTGCAGTTTTAAAATGGCAATGGACTAGTGTAAGACTGTGTCATTTGTACGATATTGCAGTGCCTCTGTTCCGGCACAAATTTTCATTGTTGTCATTCCAATATACAAATGACGGCTGTCCAGATCCGCAGTTGCGTATACATTTAATGTATATAACGTTATTTGTGGTTAATGCACTTTGTATGTAGGTGCGGCTGCTCGAGGATTGAGGAACTGTCCTCACATTTGCTTTACTGATTTGGGAAAATCAGAATTGGAATGGCTGGACTGTAATGTCATACTGTCAAATATGAGGTCAGTAACAGCTGCACTGGCCCATTCGGTCAGTCCCTATCGTACGTCGTGCCTCGATTTACTCACATTTTGTTTCAGGTAACTCGTAATACGTAACACAGTTCTGTTCTTCGTCGCCGGACGCGTCGAGGTCACGCGCAGGAGACTCCCAGACTGTGAAGACGCTGCTGTGCTCCTTGCACGAATTCCAGTCTGTTCAGAAAGCAGAATCCGTGCTCTTACATATTCATCTATGCTCCTCAGTCCACGTGAAAAATTAAGTCGGCATACACCTGTGAAGAGTGAGAGCTTGAACTCGAGAGAATGACAAGACATTACTGTCGTGCATGTTACTTCTTGACACATTATTTTCTTGTGAAAGCAATAAACTGTGATCACGAACTGAAATGTGACGTGGTAGTTATCCCCTTTCATTTCTCTCTGCTGCTCTAAGCCCTCTAAGAAATCTTTAACTGTGTAGTATGCATTACTTATGACAAATGTTTAGCTGTCTTTTTTAAACAGATGTATTTTACTAATCTTTTTCATTCCCTTTGGTGATTTATTATAGATTTTAATTCCCTGCTACAAAATGCTATTTTGGGTGTTTTGTTTTTGATAAATGTAAGTCCAAACTGCCTCTTGTTCCAGGATTATGTACAGAACTGTTAATGAAATACTGGATAATGTTTGCCCTGGAATGCACCACAGACTAGCAGATGTACACTATTGGTGCAGCAACTATGCCCAATTTTTTGTAAATAGCTCTTTACAGTTAACCTGACTATTATTGTTACAGCTCTTTTCTGCAGTTTAAAAATTGTGTCTGTGTTTTGTTTCTTCAACGCCCATAAAATAATCGTACACCTAAGAATTGAATGCACACAGGCATTGCCTGTTACAAACTATCTAGATATTTATAAAATTGTTGTGCAGAATGGGGATGAAGCCTACAAAATGGTGCTCATATGTTTAGTCCCACCTCACTTGCATTGACCCACAGAAACACTCTGTCTCACGTGCCTTAAGACGAGAGAGAAAGGGTCAAAGGTGCTGTACCAGGGATTAAAACAACAGAGGATCTAAAACAACAGTACAGAGAAATGTGACTGGCAGGCCACTTGCAGACAACACGGTTGAGTGAGCCAGTCACCCCATTAACACATTAAGACCGTCTCCCTAAAGCTGTAGGAAACGTGTTGGACAATTCACAAAACTTTAAAACCCTAACCACATTAATCAGAAAGTTATTTAAAATAGAGAGCAAATCAGTCAGCAAATGTGCCACTGCCATCTGGTCCGAAAATGAAACACAATCTAGTAAAAGGTGGCACACAGTTATCTGTACGCCACACGTCAGAGGGTCCTCTCGCCAGATCGAGAAGCCGTGCGTCGGAGAACTGTGGCCTATGTAAAGACGAGTAAGGAGAACCTCGTGTGTCTCCGGCTGGAAGGAAGTACGCCACAGCCGCACTTCGGTGTTAACTAGATGGAGCTCGTCGTCTGTCACTTCCGGCCACTCGTCATCCCACTGACGTGTGACTCTGTAGCTCGACAGCACGCAGGGGGGTGCGTTTCTGAACTAACTGAGGATTGCGAAACAGCTACATCTGCAATGCCTGTGTGCCCTGGCACCCAGCAGAAAGAGACCGCCTTTCTCAGCCTTTCTAGCTGGAGGAGGGCTTCCGGACGTACTGACTACTTTATCTGCCGGCTAGAAGCATCGGAGACTGTGAAGGGCACCCAGGGGATCGGAACAGATGAGGAATTTGCAAAACACGTCTCGTCTGCTCCGGTGCCCGCAACGTCGCATATAATTCCGTGACGTAGACAGTAAAGTCTCGAGGCTGTCAGATCCTGAGGACACAGTCGGGGTAAAATGACAGAGCGACCTACAGACTCCCCCCATTTAGACCCGTCCAGGGGGATGCGTAGTCTGTACTGACATTGTTTCTGTGTGTAGTATTGTGGCTGTGAACTGCCGAGTTCATCCTCCGTTCACTCACGTCATTAACAAAAGTACCATTAGGCTGTATACGCATCGGTACGTAAGTGTCAAAACTCTCAGGTTCCCGAAGAGGCTTCTGCGAGATGTTTGGTTGTCGACTTTGTGCGACATTCTTATTGCACACTTCTCCGGGATAAACACTTCTCACTTTAGCTGGAATGCCCCAGAAGATTGTGCCACAGAGCACAACTGATCGAAAGCGTGCTGGCGATCATTTTCCACTTGTACCGAATACTGCTAGAAGTACGAGGCTCAGAATAGTAATAAACAGTTTATTCTTTAGGATACCACTCACAGAAAAGTGGAAGTGGTGAGCTGTCGACAGGCACACACGGAGGAATGCCAGTTTTCGGAGTTATCTTTTGATGGCCCCCCACGGTGCCGTGTGGGCATTTTAGTCTAGCTCGTTGAAAGATAACTGTCAAGTTTTCTTCCTTTCGTGTGTGCGAATCGACAAATTGACGCTTCTGCTTTTCGGTGAGGGCTCTCCTTTAATCCTAAAGTATTTGCATTTTACAAGAACTTTCCCATAACATTAATAAACGGTTTATGTGGTTATGACGGTCAGGTATTGACAATAAAAGAATCTGACGAGTCGGATTTAGATAACGAGAAAAGTAACGTACAACAGAGTCGGAAGCAGTGACCCAGTCAGGTCAGTCGGTCAATTTTAGGGAGGGGACCGAGCAGTGATGTCGTCGGTCCTGCGACCGAGTTACGACATTTAAACAGAATCCAGAGAAGGAACAAATTTGATGAAATGATGTGAGAAAATAACTATCACATTTTTAAATAATTCACTACAATGTTTTAATCCCGTTTTCCCTCAATACAAAAGACGTTGAAACTGACTGCAGTCTGGGAGTAATTTTAGATAACACCGAGGATTGATGACAAGCTGTAATTAATAATTGACTGTACATCCTGCGAACATAAGCTTGTACAGGAGGAGATTTGATAGTTAGCAGTGGCCGCTTGGGATGCCGAGCTGCAAGCTGAGGGTGGAATCTCCTGTACTCGGTGTGTGTCACAGTTAGCACCAAAACTGATACGAGTGAAAGTCTATGAGGGGAAAGGGGAGGGGGATTTAGTCGCACATAGGGACAAATGTTCTCGAATTGTCTCAGAGTCTCAGTTGAGTATTATAAAATCGTATAGTTTATCGGTAAACAAAATAATAAAAGTACTTGGAGAATAAAGCAAAAATGATTTGTAGGATTATCAAGTAAGAAATAAATAGGATGGACATAAATGTTACCCAAGTTTCAAACAGTAGTAGTGGCAGGAATGATGAAACATGAAAAGCATAAGTAACTACATTCAGTTTATACGCACTTAGCACTCACTAGTGTTGGATAAAACACATGTACTGCATTAAAAAATAATGTGTATTAAAAATCAATAAATCAAATAGTTTTCTAAATTGCTAAGAATTTATAATGCTTATTTGAAGTGACAGTCCTATGTTACAGAATGTATTAAAACTTGTAAACTAATTGTCACTCGAACTGCAAAAAACCGAAGATGAAGATCTCGACAGACTTTTTCCTGTTTCCATTCACTAAAATTTCACATTGCCATATTTGTGGGACACACTTCGTGGGTGAAGGAAACTTCATTGTGCAGATATCAGTTTCAAGCATATTACAAGGGGTGGAAACACTGTGAAAAACACACGATTTAACATAAATGAAGATCCTAGCTGAGCCTGCGGGTTACACTGTTGTATTTGAGAACAAATGACACCTGTCTGAGTCAGTTGCAAGTGTCAGTTGTGGTCAGACGAGTATTCTGTGTAGCTGTGAGTGCATTATTTCAGAACTGAGTGAATTTAAGTGTGGGCAAATTGACGCCGCTAGTACGCAGGTGCATTTGTCAGCAAGGTAGCTGAAGTGCTCGGTACTTGGAGAGGCACCGTATCAAAGATTTGTATCGCGTACAGGGGAAGGAGGAAAACGTTATCCACTAAGTCACAATACAGATGGTCATTGGAGAAGATTGTGACAAAACATAAAAGGACGACAGCTGCAAAAGTCACCGCAGAACTGAATCTCACAAGCCGGAACCCTGTCGGCACTGAGGCGACACCGAGGGAGCTTCAAAAGTCGGGGACTGCAGTGCGAGCTGGAACTCGAAAACCACTCGTCGGTGACATAAATGCCCGTGACAGGAAAATGGGATGCCCAAAACGTAAAACTCTGTATACGGAGCAGCGGAAGAAAGTCATTTAGTCGGACGGATCTCGTTTCACACTGTTTCCAAATGGTGACCGAGTTCACGTCTCATTTACGGCGTTCCGGGCTTACGGCACGGGCTACTTGCTGCGAAGGGTGAAACGTGGCAGGGGTTCGGTGGTGATTTGAGTAGCCACGTCACTGTATTCCAGTTAATTCTGAAAAGGTGGCATTACTGCCCGTGCTTGTGTGTCCCTCCTAGCCGATCGGGCCCACCGCATTGTGCTACGTCTGTTCGTCGACGACGGTGCCGCGTTCCGAGAAGACGAGGCCCCTGTTCGCATTGCTCGCGTAGCCTGGTACCAGTTTTGTTACCGAGAAGGTGGATTGCCACATCTCCCCTGGACGCCACAGTCACCAGATCTGAATGTCATTGACTCTTCGGGTCTACTTTAGAGAGAAGGGTGCACGATTACTAGTCACCACCTGAACTTGCCACTATTTTGCAGGAAGAATGGTTCAAAGATTCCCTCGAAACCATACAGCACCAGTAATTATCCATTCTGAGATGACTGGAAGCTGTTTCACAAAATGTGTTAGGCGTAATAACGAGTCGTGTTTCGATATTTTTGTCGATCTGCTGTACGTGGTGTCCACACAGTCGTTCGATCGTTCGTCCGTGTGTTCTGTAATTCTCTGAATGGGAAGGATCCTCAGGGATACGGAGCGAGTCGAGGCGTACGTATATTAACAAAAAAACATACAAATCGTAGGAACTTAATCTATCTATATTATTAACAACAAACTCTCCCTATATCGATTAATACTATCTGTGCTCGTGCCAACTAAATTTAATCGAGTAAATTAGAAAGTTATTACTTAACAAAATAGCTGCAGCCTCCTCAGTTCAGTCCAGAACCTATTGTAGACAGCTTCTAAACTCCTTTCAATAGAGTAAATATAGAGCAAATTCAATGAAACTTACCTCCATTTGAAGTTTGGTGTCAACAATCAGTTACAATTCAGAAACAACAGTACATTCATAAATGTAATTGAAAGTAATGAGTGAACCATTCAGCTATGAAAATCTGCTAATAATTACACAGTGGTGTGCAGAATTTAATTAAAAATAAAAGTAGTGTGAGAATGTCACGGTTCCACGGAAAACGCACTGGCCGCCTTCCTGCCCCGTCCTTGCCCGGTCCGATCTGAGACTGTGTACGTTTTAAGTAGGTATTCTATATCTGTGATGAGTCCTATACTGTTCAAATTAAATTTTATTTTCTTTGTGTAACGTGTAATTTTACACCTGTGGGCAGTTTCAACAAAGTACAAATTACAGCATTACCTTGTACGATACACTACAATGAAATAATTCCGGAAGCAGCACATAATTCGTTCTACAGTGCAGAGTTGGTTTTATATGCAATTTGATACTGTACAATATTTTTCTTTCTTTCTGAATTTGGCCAACTATGGCTTAAGGCTTTGAGGCCTTTCTTTTCTCTCTTCCCAGAAACTCTTAATTCTTTCACTTCTTTTCTTTCTCTCCTCCTCAGAAATGTAATGTGTGGCTCTCCATGTTTGTGGTTTCTCTTCAAATGATTTTATGCTGTTGACTTTGCCTTTGATTTCTTCTCTGGTTTGGATGCTCTGTACTGTAATACCAGTTTCTTGTACATCTCTTTTGACCTCTTCTGTAAATTTAGAGGCTGTGATATAATTGAAGATCTTTTTGATCAGTTGGCGTTTGTCGATTCTTGCTAGGTGTCCATAAAATTTCAACCATCATTTCTGCATTATGTCCATTAATTTTTTGGTGTACTTGCAGAGCTCCTGGTTTTTCCTGTTTTTGCAAGTTCTGTCAGTAGTCTTCTGAGGTCCAAGAATTTTCCTGAGTATATCCCTTTCCTTCTTGTTAAGTTCTTCCAACTGTCCATTTTTATTTAGAATAATATTATGAAAAGGAAAGTTGCTACTCACCATATAACAGAGATGCTGAGTCAGAAATAGGCACAACAGGAAGACTGTAGCAATATAAGCTTTTGGTCAATGAGGCCTTTGTCGAAAGTAGACGGCACACACCATAAGATGATAGTGAGGAATTTTGGATGTTGCAACTTCAAGTGTTTCTCAAAAGTTGTCCACTTTTTCTGGGTTTGTCTTGTTATCTTCATTTATAGGGACACGTGCATTGATGATAAAGTATGCTCTGTTTCGAGACTTAAAGGAAATTATAGTTGAGATTATACTCATTTCTAGGACAGACTTATTCCTTACTTTATTATTCATATTAAATCAAAGTTATATGAACATTTTTGTATAAACCACTGCTCGAGTTACTTTTTAAAAGTATCTCATGTCAAAATATTAAGATAATGTGATAGTAAATTATGAAAAACAGCTTGCTTGACGTATGAGCTCTTTGCTGTTAAAATTAGCCCTCTCAATACAAGGATGGGGTTTACTTTATGCCGAGCCTTTACAAATATTGTATTCCACTCGGGTACTAGATATTTTAAAATATTGAGATTTTTTATTGTTTTTAACAGTCTTCTACCAGTTTCCATAAATGTTTTAAATTTTTCAGAGTAACTTAATCCAAAAATTTTAGATGTGACTTTCCACAATGAAAGTCGTATTCAATATTTTCAGTTTCAGGACCCTAATTACACATTAGTATCTCTTTAAAAAAGTATGGTGTGAGTAAAAGTCAACAACAATTAAGGAATTTTATAGGCTTTAAAATTCACCTTGCCGACAGTCATTAAATACCCCTTCCCCCACGTTATTGAAAGTGTGTCACGCGGAGTGTCCGCGTGGTTTGAGGCACCGTGTCACTGATTGGGCGGCTCCTCCTGCCGGAGGTTTGAGTCCTTCCTCGGGCACGGCTGTGTGTGTGTGTTGTCGTTAGCATAAGTTAGTTTAAGTAGTGTAGTAAGTCTAGGGACTGATGACCTCAGCACTTTGGTCCCTTAGGAATTCACACACATTTGAACATTTTTTTGAAAGTGCATTGATGTTGCTAAGATTATTCTAAAAGATATGTGCAGGTTCTAGACCCTGCTTACACATTAGCACAGCGCAAGGTAGTGTACTGTTGGTGTAAGTTATTCACAATTACAAAGGTATAATTTTTTTTTTAAATATTGGGTATAAAGTAGCCCCGCCCCCCCCCCCCCCCCCCAACTCTTTCCCACTTGGTAGTACATGTTACTGAAATTGCATTGGTATTGTTAGGTTTAATCTTCTGTTCACCAAATGATCATAGAAAAGTCTGCTTTATGCCTCATATAATGGTTTTGAATTTGCAAATTCCTATTTGTGGTCATAGTTTCTGACTTAAACATGGCACTGTATTTGATTGGTCAAAGGATGAATAACTAAATAAGTATATAAAATAAATTAAAATCATATCTGATTGACAACTCCATTGTTATACAGGATATCAAATTTATCTTGACCACTGCCAGCAACATTTTATACGGAAGCAAAATGAAAATTGTATCGAGAAAATGCTCAGATACCACAGGGCATTAACCAGCATGACCTCATTTCTTGTATCTTTTTTCATTTCAAAGATATGAGCAAGAATATGTTTTTTGTAAATAGTACCCTATATTTTTTTATTCAGTGAACCAGTTCCTGTCCCCAGGACCTGCTCATAAACATTTAACAGTTTATCATTCGTGTAACCACGATGCAACACAAAACTGACTCTGACTGCCCTGTAGTACCGCACAGAGAGCTTCAGTGACTACTGTAGCAGAATGTGTCAAATGATATTTTACAGAACCCAAAGGCATTCTGGTCATATGTAAAGGCTGTTAGTGTCGCGCAAAGTTAGTGTCCAGTTCCTACGGAATGAGACGGGAACTGAAATTGAGGGTAGCAGAGCAAAAGCTGAAATACTTAACTCTGTTTCCAAATGTTCCTTTACAAAGGAAAACCCGGGAGAATTTCCCTAATTTAATTCTTGTACCACTGAAAAGATGAATGGAATAAGTCTTAGTGTCAGTGATGTTGAGAAACAGCTGAAATTGTTAAGACTTAACAAAGCTCTAGACCCCGATGGAATTCCCCTCTGATTCTACACTGAATTTGTGGCTGAGTTACGGTAACCTCTCTTCTAACTATAATCTGCTGTAGATCCACCGAACAAAAAACTGTGTCCATTTCTTGGAAAAGAGCACAGGTCACACCTGTCTACAAGAAGGATACTAGAAGTGGTCCACAAAACTACCGTCCAATATCCTTGACGTCAATTTGTTGTAGAATCTTAGAACGTATTCTGTGTCCAAACATAATGAGGTATGTTGAACAGCATGACCACCTCTATGCCAACTGGCACCGTTTCTAAAAACATTGATCACGTGAAACCCGACTCGCACTTTTCTCACGCGACTTACTGAAAGCTTTAGATCGAGGCAACCGCGTAGATACAAAAAGCATTTGACTCGGTACCACACCTACGCTTGTTGTCAAAAGTATAGTCGTACGGAGTGTCAAGTGAAATTTGTGACTTGATTGAAAACTTTTTGGTAGGGTGGACCGAGCTCGTTGCCTCGGATAAAGAGTCGTCGAATGTAGAAGTAGCTGCAGGTGTGCCTCAGGGAAATGTATTGGGACCCTTGCTGTTCGTGTTGTATATTAATGACCTTGCAGACAATATTAATAGTAACCTTAGACTTTTTGCAGCTAATGCAGTTGTCCATAATGAAGTACTATCTTAAAGAAGCTGCATAAATATTCAGTCACATGTCAATAAAATTTCAAAGTGGTGCAAAAATTGGTAACATGCTTTAAATGTTCATAAATGTAAAACATACACTTCACAAAATGAAAAAACGTAGTATCCTTTGAGTGTTATATAAATGAGTCACTGCTGGAATTGGCCAACTCATACAAATACCTGGGTGTAAATCTCTGTAGGGATAGGAAACGAAATGATCATATGGGCTCAGTCATAGGTAAAGCAGGTGGTGGACTTTGCACTGCCCCAGCATTCTATCAATAAACCAATCTATAAAGGAGATTGCATACAAACCACTGGTGCAATTGGCTCTAGAATATTGCACAAGTGTGTGGGACACATACCAAGTAAGACCAACGGGGAATATTGAACATATACAGCGAAGGGCAGCACAAATTGTCACAGGTTTGTTTGATCCACGAGAGATTGTCGCAGAGACAATGAAAAAACTGAGCAGTAAGACTCTCGAAGATAGACGTAAACTATTCTGAGAAAGTCTATTAACAAAGTTTCAAGAACAGGCTTTAAATGTTGATTCTATGAATATACCACAATACTCTATCTAGTACTTGGATAGGGATCATGAGGATAAGATCAGAATAATTACTGCATGCACAGAGGCATTCAAACAATCATTCTTCCTGCACTCCATATGTGAGTGGAACACGAAAAAGCCCTAATGACTGGTGCAGTGGGACATACCCTCTGCCATGCCCCTCATGGTATAGATGTAGAACAGGTACCCAGAGTAATGTATCTCAGCCACTTGCTGAAGTTGACAGTAACAAATGGAAACACAAGGTAGAATGCTCTTCAATCTGTTAACTTACATTCTCCAGAGATGAGAAAAAAATGCCTTCTGTTCATTGGTGCACATTGTAGTCACACAAAAATCTTCAACTGAAGACGTTTGACTGCATGCCTAGTGTATTTCCATTTGTTTACTGTCATCTCCAGGAGGTTGACATACTGGTGTTCACATTTTTACGACAAATGTTGGTACAAGTCATGCTGATTAATGTTCCCTGGTGAGTAAACTTTTACTTGATAATTTTTTTTAAATTTTGCTTCTGGACCAAAATGTTAGTTGTGAGTCAAGATAAATATCACACCATGTATAGGAGCATTTCTGAATCCTCTGTGTTCAAAACACACTCCTGGAAATTGAAATAAGAACACCGTGAATTCATTGTCCCAGGAAGGGGAAACTTTATTGACACATTCCTGGGGTTAGATACATCACATGATCACACTGACAGAACCACAGGCACATAGACACAGGCAACAGAGCATGCACAATGTCGGCACTAGTACAGCGTATATCCACCTTTCGCAGCAATGCAGGCTGCTATTCTCCCATGGAGACGATCGTAGAGATGCTGGATGTAGTCCTGTGGAACGGCTTGCCATGCCATTTCCACCTGGCGCCTCAGTTGGACCAGCGTTCGTGCTGGACGTGCAGACCGCGTGAGACGACGCTTCATCCAGTCCCAAACATGCTCAATGGGGGACAGATCCAGAGATCTTGCTGGCCAGGGTAGTTGACTTACACCTTCTAGAGCACGTTGGGTGGCACGGGATACATGCGGACGTGCATTGTCCTGTTGGAACAGCAAGTTCCCTTGCCGGTCTAGGAATGGTAGAACGATGGGTTCAATGACGGTTTGGATGTACCGTGCACTATTCAGTGTCCCCTCGACGATCACCAGTGGTGTACGGCCAGTGTAGGAGATCGCTCCCCACACCATGATGCTGGGTATTGGCCCTGTGTGCCTCGGTTGTATCCAGTCCTGATTGTGGCGCTCACCTGCACGGCGCCAAACACGCATACGACCATCACTGGCACCAAGGCAGAAGCGACTCTCATCGCTGAAGACGACACGTCTCCATTCGTCCCTCCATTCACGCCTGTCGCGACACCCCTGGAGGCGGGCTGCACGATGTTGGGGCGTGAGCGGAAGACGGCCTAACGGTGTGCGAGACCGTAGCCCAGCTTCATGGAGACGGTTGCGAATGGTCCTCACCGATACCCCAGGAGCAACAGTGTCCCTAATTTGCTGGGAAGTGGCGGTGCGGTCCCCTACGGCACTGCGTAGGATCCTACGGTCTTGGCGTGCATCCGTGCGTCGCTGCGGTCCGATCCCAGGTCGACGGGCACGTGCACCTTCCGCCGACCACTGGCGACAACATCGATGTACTGTGGAGACCTCACGCCCCACGTGTTGAGCAATTCGGCGGTACGTCCACCCGGCCTCCCGCATGCCCACTATACGCCCTCGCTCAAAGTCCGTCAACTGCACATACGGTTCACGTCCACGCTGTCGCGGCATGCTACCAGTGTTAAAGACTGCGATGGAGCTCCGTATGCCACGGCAAACTGGCTGACACTGACGGCGGCGGTGCACAAATGCTGCGCAGCTAGCGCCATTCGACAGCCAACACCGCGGTTCCTGGTGTGTCCGCTGTGCCGTGCGTGTGATCATTGCTTGTACAGCCCTCTCGCAGTGTCCGGAGCAAGTATGGTGGGTCTGACACACCGGTGTCAATGTGTTCTTTTTTCCATTTCCAGGAGTGTAGAAGTACCAAGTGATCAGTCAATCAGTAACACAAGGCATATTTCGTGCCAGACTTAAATATGCAGCAGTAACTTCCATTTATTACTATTCAGGAAAGCAAATGACCTGTAATTGCAGCCTGTATTTACCCCTTTCAGAGTTTTCATGAAGCAGTCTACCATGGAATACAGTGTGTTTTACTGCCTTCTTTCTTTTCACCCTATTGAGGACCACATGAAATAATGTCTGTCTCCTTTGTTTTTTCCTCTCCTTTCTTTCTTTCCAGTAGTTTTTCATTCTTTTGTTATGTTTCTCTCTTCTGTTCATACTGCGCCTGTCTTTTTCTTTGTTTTCTCCTAGAAGCCATTGCAACTTTTTACTTTTGCTCTGAACTTTCATTTTTCTCTTATTTCTGCCTCCATTATTTCTATTTCTCTCCTGTCTGCTTTAATTGCTTTGATCCTGTCATGGCTGTTTTTGGGTTTCTGTCAAAAAAGTTAATTTTTTTTTATTCTTTTTTAATCCAGATTTTTTAAGATGTCCCTAGAATACAATTCTTCTCTCCCTCATTGTGTCCTATATTTGTTCTGTTTTCATTAACTTCCTTATTACTTCTTAATTTCCATTTTCCATTGTCATATTTTAGTTTTGAGATTTTCCTGACCGATTTTTCTTTCCTTGTTTTCACCTCATTGTCTGTATTTAACAAAAGATATTCAGAAGCGTGAAGGACTTCTGGTCTAATAGCAGTGCTAATGTTTTGCATTTGTGGAAATAGATTTCTAGTTATACAGGTTTTTTGTTAACTGAAAAGCCACTTCCATTTTCCATGCCCTTGCTAAGTTATCTCCTCTATAGAAAGAATTTGACAGTATTTTTTCAGTATGATATTTAAACTTTGTAGTCCTTTTTTATCCTTCTCTAATCAGTTTCCATGTCTCTCTCTGACACCTCTGCAGATACTCTGCCCCCCCCCCCCCCCCCCCTACAGAAGATTTACATAGGCCTCGTTTTGAAACTGTCTGTTATAGGAAATTTATCTGCACTCTTGCATCTCCTGTAGATTCAGGTAAGATGGCAAGATTGACTGTAAAAGCCAAGCAGTTGGCACTCAGATTATCTCATTTTCACCCACTTAAAATTTTTTAAACTCCCTCTTTTGTTTTTTCCACCATACCTTGATTACCTTTTCTTGTACTTAATTGAACAGGTGTTGGAGACATCAATGTCTTTATCTTAGACCAGTTTTGAGTTTGTAGGGTTCACCTAAAAATTTAATTTTGCATTTACTGTTTGTTAGTGCACCTGTTCGTTGTCAGATCCAAACTCTTTACAAATGACATCATGGCAGAGCTGCAGGAAGAAAAGATTAATTTGTGGTTTTCTTTTGACACAAGGTCCATTTTTACAACTAAATAAAAGAATTTTGTTGTATTCACTTCATTTAATCTTCAAGCATACTCATTGTCAGTTTCTGAGATTTTCTATCAACATCCGTGTGATGTTGGAACACATATTAGTTTTACGGCTGCATTCACATAGGCGATTTCTGGAGCATTTGCACTCTCAGTTCCCAGTTTTATAACTTCTTGTGCCTCTCATTCAAAAAACTGAGAGACTGATCCAAGACAACAAAGATATGGAACAAGATTGTGGAATATCTCCACTTTGGATCCGTGGAGCAAAACTGAATTGTAACATATATGCCTCCCGCCCCCAGTAGCTGAGTGGTCAGCATGACAGAATGTCACTCCTAAGGGCCCGGGTTCGATTCCCGGCTGGGTTGGAGACTTTCTCAGCCCCTTTTAACAGAGGTCACACCAGATGTTGTTTTAACTCTTGTAAATAACCTTAGACCCTCTGATAGTGAAGATATATATGGTATTTCTTGTAATATGTTAAAAAAGATAATTGGCTACATAGTATATCCTCTTACTAAATGTATAAATAGATGTCTAATTGAAGGAGTATTCCCAGAAGTATTAAAATTATCTAGGGTAGTGCCCATTTACAAGAAAAGAGACAAAAATTGCCCATCTAGCTATCGCCCAATATCCCTGACACCTATTTTATCTAAGTTTTGGAATCCATCATCAACTCCCAGTTGTGTGATTATCTGACATGTAATAACATTATTATTGCGGTGAAATTTGGCTTTAGGAAGGGCAAATCCACAGTCCATGCCATTGACTGCCTGATTAAAAAAGTGCTTAATGCTTATGAAGGAAAAAATTTTGCTCAGGCTACCTTTTGTGATCTTAGCAAAGCCTTCGATTCTGTGGAGCATATTTCACTCCTCAACAAACTAGTTTATTACAGAATCACAAACAGTGAAGTTGACAACATTTTTGAATCTTTCCTCAGCAACCGTAGACAAATTGTTTGTATTGGTAAACAGAGATCACAGCTAGCTGAAGTTAAGTGCGGTGTGCCACAAGCTCAGTATTAGGACCTCTGCTATTTATCCTAATGACAAACGATCTACCATCCTACATAAATACTCACTCCATACTCTATGCAGATGATACCACTTTTTTCAATATCAGCTCAGACATTGATATGCTCCAAACTGTGGCAAACGACACAATATCACAGGTATCAGTCTGGTTCCGAGCTAATGGGTTCCTGCTTAATGAGAGTAAAACTCAAAAGATTGTATTTAGTTTGAGAGATCCGCCAGTAGAAGACTTCAAGAATAGTGTTAAGTTCTTAGGTATTGGTATAGATAGTAAATTGACTTGGGAGCCACATATTAAATACATTAGTGCAAGGCTGTCTAGAGTGGTGTATTTGTTAAAGAATTTAATAAACCATGTATCTGCGGCCTATGTAAGATCAGCCTACTTTGCTTTTTTTCAAAGTATTATATCTTATGGGCTTTTAATATGGGGCAATAGCTCACACCTTCAGGACATTTTGGTACTTCAGAAGAAAGTAATTCGAATTATCACAAACAGTGATAAACTGGCCCACTGCAAACCACTGTTTATCAACTAAAAATATTAACTGTTATAAACATGTATATTTACACTGCCCTACTGCATATAAAGAGCAACTTATCAGAATACCAGCGTAGAAGAGATGTACACTCTCATGGAACCAGAAATAGTAGCAATCTTGACATACCTTACTACAGATTATCCAAGTCATTGAACAGCTACGAAGTGGTGGGTATGAAGATGTTTAATAATTTGCCACTAGAATGGGTAGAAGCTCCATTTGATTTATTTAAAGACAAATTGTTCAGTTGGTTAGCTGCAAATCCATACTACTCACGTCAGGAGTTTTACGACTGTAAAATATCATAGTGGTACCGATTTGGAGAGTGCAGCATAATTTCTTTAACTGAATCAGTTATGATGCAATGTTTTCATATTATTTCATTTTAAATATTGTATTTTATGTAAAACCTATGTCACATATTGATCTTTAACCCATGTATATATGCTGTATAACTTGTATATATGTAACTTGACTTTGTCAATTGCTGTAATAGCTAAACGACAATAAAATTTCATTCATTCATTCATTCATTTCATTCACTCATTCATTGTGTTGTCCTAATCATCATCATTCCATCCCCATTGATGCGCAAGTCGCCAAAGTGGCATCAAATCGCAAGACTTGCACCCAGTGAATGGTCTACCCGAGGGGAGGCCCTAGTCACAAGACATTTATTTGTTTAACATACCTGCCTAACATGCCCAAGTCTCTCATTTCATCACAAAGATGTACCTCACTTATCTTGGAAAATAACGATATTATGAAAAGGATAGTTGCTACTCATAATACAGCAGAAATGCTGAGTCATGGATAGACATAACAGAAAGACTCTCAGACAAGTAAGCTATCGACCAACAAGGCCTTTGAGGCCTTCGTCGGAGATAAACAACACAAAAAACACACACACACACACACACACACACACACACACACACTTACACATAGATGACCGCAGTCGCTGGCTGATGGTGGTTTTGTGTGTGTGTGCTTGCGCGCATTGTTTATCGCTGATGTGTGTTTCATCTGTCTCTGACGGTGTGTATGTGTGTGTTGTTCATCTATCTCTGACGAAGGTCTCGTCTTTTTGAAGTGCCTATCTGCGACTCAGCATCTCTGCTATATGGTGAGTAGCAACTACGCTTTTCATTTCATAATATTGTTACATTCCATCCTGGATTCTCCATTGTCGTATTGGAAAAATCATAGTTCATTTAGCGACTAAGGAATCAACAGCAGACACATAACATGAAGATTATCCTGTTCGCACTTTTTCTGGCATTGTTGAAAGGTATTTTGACTGTGTGGTGAGTCCCCAAATTGCACCCTCATTTGGGATGTCCTTTCTTAAGCCAGACCCAGCATTATCGATTTGTCTCTCTGTAGATCGTAGGGTACTAGACAATTCACATTCAATACTTGCATTCACTACTAATATGACATGGCTTTAGAGGCTGGTTGCAGTTTTCTTCTATACAGGCATTAGCATAGGTGCAACAATACCAGAACAACAATAATTTTGGAAAGCTTGATGAATAAGTCAAATTATTAGCAGTGAACCAGTGCAAGTCTAACTCTTTGATATAAAAAGCTGCTACATCAAAAGGAAATCAATACGCTCTATACGTGCTCGCTCTCTCTCTCTCTCTCTCTCTCTCTCTCTCTCTCTCTCTCTCTCTCTCTCTCTCACATACACACACACACACACACACAAAATATGAATTTTTTTGCAAGATTAATTTTTTAGTCAGGCTCTAGAATATTGTTCAGGTGTGCAAGATCTGTATGAAATGGGACTAAGAAAGAATATTGAACGCATACGCAGAAGAGCAGCATGAATGGTCACAGGTTTGTTTGATCCGTGGTAGAGTGTCACATAGATACTGAAGGAACTGGAGATTCTTGAAGATAGATGTAAACTATCCCAGGAAAATCAATTAACAAAATGTCAAGAACCAGCTTTGAATGATGACTCTAGGGATATACTACAACCGCCCCTCCCTCCCCTACGAATTGCTCACATAGGGACCATGAGGATAAGATGGGAATAATTACTGCATGCATAGAGGAATTCAGTCAATCATTCTGCCCATGCTCCACACGTAAATGGAACAGGTTGAAATCCTGATGACAGATACAATGGTCTTTATTAGGGCCCATTCAGTTTTACTCGTTCACCTTCCCTTTTTTTAATCTAATTATGTGATGATGTATGGGTTTTAAAAGTGTCAAAATAGAAAACTAGAAGTAGCGTACCCAATAACAGGAGTGAAGTGCCTTCACTCTCGATGCACGCTATTTCAGAGATCACACATCTGTACAGCTCACAGGCCCACTTACAGAGGCCACCTGTGTAGACCCTTTGGTGCGCTCTGGTGAGTCACCAAAGCAGCAGCATTATTTAAGCAGTTGCAAACGAGTGCCTGGCCTTTTCTCCACGGGTTAGTGTCAGTTATAAGCCGCCCGTCAAACATCTCGACGGAAGAAATACTCCGACATCTCGTTGCCCAGCAGTGAGCTTTCACGGAACAGCAGCAGCCTCTCGCGACTGCTGTCAATCGAGTGGCATCTGTGTGTTCATGGCAGGTTACTCTCCCTTCAGTGCAGCCATCACCCTTTAAAGCATATGACGAATCGGCCAAAGATTGGGACTTCTACGAGACACAGTTTCACCAACATTTCCAGGTCTTTCGTGTGGGCTGTGCAAACCTGTGTAAGGCTTTCTTTCTTTCTTTCCCGGCTGTCTCTGTGCACGTATCAGTCGTCGTGCCAACTTGTGCCTTTGCGAGAACTGGCCAACTTATATTTTGTGACAGAATATGCGAGCTTCTCTCGACGCATTACTGTGACAGAGCACGTACCGTTGTGACCGTCGTCAGAAACGCTCAAACCAATGTTACAATGCCTCGACTGTAGAATTATACGGGGCGAGTTGTTGTCATAAATTTGTCACTAGTACCTGTCAGGTATCGGAAGTTGCTCAGTCGACTCCTGTTAGGCACGCTGCAAGTGTTCGAGACAGCAGGGAAACTGTTGCAGCCGTACAGTCTTCGACCGAGTGTCGCACGGGGCAGCGTCAGTAACGATACTACGGCGACGGGACACTTCGAGATGGTGGCCACGTGCCCCTCTTCTGTCTGGCCTTTACTGCTTCCTCTGACACAAGTGTGCTACGTGCCCCGAGTGTTGGGTCGTTTGCGACGAATGTCAAAAGAAAGGCCACATCGCATAGGCGTGTAACTTCTCTTCAAATGTGGCGGACACAGTGGTAACGACAGATGTAAACAGTATCTCTACAGTGACTGTCCCCCTGAACAAATTGTTTTTTGACTTGTGTGTGTTTAATAAACTGCAAAAAACACAACTGGGCTCAAATGGCTCTGAGCACTATGGGACTTAACATCTGAGGTCATCAGTCCCCTAGAACTTAGAACTACTTAAACCTAACTACCCTAAGGACATCACACTCATCCGTGCCCTAGGCAGGATTCGAACCTGCGGCTGTAGCGGTCACGCGGTTCCACGCTGTAGTGCCTAGAACCGCTCGGCCACCACGGCCGGCACACAACTGGGCAACAGAGCTGCAGTGAATTAAGTAAGTGCAAAATCTTGTGTGAACTCGGGCTCCCCTCCATTCACACAGGTTTCACGGAAGTCGGTTAGCCACAATAACCAGCAGATTCCGACCCTAGGTCGGTCGTCCACTCTCCTCTCTTACAAATCTGTTGTTCGCCCTCTCACTTCCCTCGTTGCAGATCATTCCCATACTGCAGATCTGTTCGGGTTAGATGCATTTAAGGCTATTGGTTTCTTCATTGCCAATGGGGTAGATTTAGTGTCAGATTGATTCTGAAATAAATCTCGGGTGAACAGCCTGGTACGAGTGTGCATAGGACACAATATTTTGGCAATCGACCTTGTTGCCATCATCAGGTGTGTGCTGATGTACTGACCGGCGGTGGACCGGTGCCAGGTATATACATAGGACAATCCCCCCTCCTCCCTCAGACGCTTCCTATGAGTCGGTGCAGTCCGCGCCCCGCGCGCGGTCCAGGTACAGCGTCCGTTCTCCCGCCATCTGGGCACTGTGTCCTAAGTCTTCTCGTCCAGGAAGGTCTGCCGACACCGCCCTCATTTTCTTCCCTCCTACCCAAAGTCGGTACACTCTGGGAAATATCCTATTTCTTCTTAATCTGGGTGATCGCGGGTTCCCACGCCTCGCTGAGGATGTAACCGCTGTCACGATTTAGTTGTGGCTCCCTTACTCTGATCTCTATGGCTTCTTTGATGACACAGTCTCAGTATTTGGAAGTCTGTGTCAGGACTTCGGTTTGGTCATAATCCACACTGTGGAGTTCCGACAGGCAATGCTCGGCGATTGCCGACTTACTGGGCTGTTGCAGTCTAGTGTGCCGTTTTTCTCGGCATCGGTCCTCAGTGGTACGAATGGTCTGACCTATGTATACGCTCCCACATTGGCAAGGTATCTGATAAACCCCTGATTTACGTAGACCGAGGTTGTCTTTGACACTACCGAGAAAGCTGTCGGTTTTGCTCGGAAAACGGAAGATGGTTTTCACTTGGCAATATTGGTGCCCCAAAGTACCTTCTCGCCAAGCACCTCAAACAACTGCTTAGCCCTTACGTTGGGAGATGTACACACCATATCTGTAACTTCGTGAATTTCCTGGGACGCATCAACAACCTTACGCTTAAGGAATCTGACATACTGGTGAGTTTCGACGTGGTATCTCTATTTACTAAAGTTGTGTTACAAGATTCCGTGCAACTCATCTGCCAGAAATTTGATGAAGAGACCACCAACCTTTTCAGACATGTGCTGACATCGACTTACTTCTTATTTGGCGGTGAATACTACGAGCAGACAGAAGGAGTAGCCTCAGGGAGTCCACTCTCACCCGTTGTCGAAAATATGTATGTGGAACTTTCGAAGAGGAAGTTCTCGAATCGGTACATCTAAAACCCATCTGTTTCTTTAGATATGTGGTTGATACCTTCGTTACCTGGCCACACGGAAAAGATGAACTGGCAAACTTCCTCACACATCTCAACTCCAGACACGAGAATATTAAGTTCACCACGGAGATCGAAACGGATGGGATGCTCCCTTTCCTAGATGTTGTGATTAGAAGACGAGCTGACGGCACTTTGGGCCACAGTGTGTATAGGAAGAGGATGCACACCGATTTGTACCTACGCGCGGATAGCTGCCACCAACCGGCACAAAAGAATGCTGTGCTCAAAACTCTCGTACTCAGAGCTCATACCATCTCCGACAGGGACAGTCTCTGACAAGAATTGGACCGTCTGAACACCGTGTTTCGGAGGAACGGTTACGAGGAAGGGCAAATTCGGAAGACTCTACGTCCCACACCTGCAGCACCGGCGGAAACTGAGGATGAACCTCAGGAGGAGGCGGCCTCGGCTATTATTCCGTTTTGTGGGGCCTTATCTGGAAAAATTGGACGCATTTTATGTAAACACCGAGTGAAAACCATCTCCTGTCCTCCGAGCAAAACCGAGAGCCTAGTCGGGAGTGTCGAGGACAACCTCGGTCTACGTAAATCAGCGCTTTATCAGATACCTTGCCAATGTGGGAGCGTATACATAGGTCAGACCATTCGTACCACTGACGCCTTTTTTTCTGGTACACAGCTTGTGACCGAGCATCGGTGTTGCTTAAATCTGAGCTTGGATGTGCCCCGTGTGTGGCTACTTTTTAACTGGGTCACCGTGTCGTGTTGACTACAGATGCCTCTCGGCACAGTGTTTGCGCACAAATACGTGAACGGGTCTGAATGACCTCTTGCCTGTTCTTCACTCCCGACGGGCAGACGTCCGGTCACTTCGACTGGCTGTGGCTGCACACGTGCCCCCCCCCCCCCCCCCCCGCCTGTTCCTGTTCACAGACAGTCTGGTTGCCCGTCAGTGGGGGGGCCACTGTTCGGCAGATCGCCGTCTGGGGTTCCTGCCTCTCCCCCCGCTCGCCAACTGCTGTCGCCAGTGCGACCCTGCTGCACCCGATGCCGCTGCCACCTCCTTTGCCGTGTTCTGTGCGGCTGTCGTCTCCGACATCGCCACTGGTGCCGACCGCCAACCTCGACGAGGAAGTCACTTTCTAGTGCGGTCCCCGGCCCTGCCCTGTGGCCTCTCACGAGAGGGGGGACGGCGCGCCGAACTGCCCCCTCATCTGTCCCACCCCTACTTGTCGGTAACTGCTCGCCACGTGCTGAAGCAGCCACTGTGACGAAATGGACATCGGCACTATCGTTGGTGTTTTCCGTGACTCGTAATCTCGGTGTCTTTGGAAATCAGTGCTTTTTTGGTACCAGTTCTTTTTTGGTACCAGTGCTTTTTTCTGTACTGTGCAATTTTTTCCGTACAGTTCATTTTTTCTGAGCCGCCAAAGAAACAGTATTACTTAATTGCAGACGAATGCCCGGCCTGTTCTGTAACCTATATTATTGTTGTTCAGTCAATGTGTTCAGTGCCATGCACAATCTGTAATTTATTGTACCTCATGTGTCGATCTATAAAATACTACGTTCTGTAAAGCGTGTTTGTTATTGCTGTAGCGATAAGCATACCCGAGCTGTGCACTACAGGGATAGACTAGAAGTTTTGTACTGAATGGTGTCTAGTTTTGAGATTTGACTAAAGATAGTGCTGGGTAAATTTTCTGCTGATCATTATCTGTTACACATTTTGGCTGACTTCAGACTGTCACCGAATTGATGTGTCTATCTATTTGTCAGGGCGAGATGCGACTTCAGTTTGTGAAGATAAATTTTCTCCGAGGGTATGGGCATATGGGTATGCCCGTGACCTGTAATCACATTTTAGGATATTGGACGAAAGAAATTTCTAATCAAAATTCTTTCTCTCATGATATGTACTCCATTCAAATTTAAAAAAAGTGTGCATATAACAATAATGGAAAACCCTGAATGGAGTAATATGTAAAATAAGGAAAAGACAACCGCTCACATCTAGCGGATCAGTGCATGTTCCACAATAACATACAGTAGGAAAGAGCTTTCACACTACCTTTTGAGCACATAGCACCTTTTTTAGCAGTACTTCACATACTCACACACACAACCACACAGACTCCCAAAACCATGCTCCAATGGCCACAGCAAGACTGTCTGCCCGGACATGAAGCTCCGAAAGCAGTTATGACGCAATCCACAAGAAAACTTGAGAGAATTTCCTTTAAAAATTGGAAGATTTCTGAGTGCTGTTAAACACAAAACATTTGCAGCTTCTTGGGGGAGTTGTCACATAAATATCATGTATGTGTCAAACACAAGTGGGGTAAGAAAATTAGTAAATTTGAACTAGTAGACGAATTGAGTGAACAAAACAGATTACAATTGACTCCTGACAATCCTTCTGCCCTGTAATCCCTTCAAAGAATTACCAACTGTGCCTTTCATTTGAGGGTATCTTTATTCTCGAGTATGAATGATGTTCCTTCCTAACAGGTGATGTGAAATCTGACAGAGTTAACACAGTCAGAATGCACTAATATCAGTAGAGACGATCACCAGTATTATCGTAGAGAATCTCGACCGATGCCACTGAGCCAAATGACCTCTTACCCACCGCGAATTGGTCAAACTACTCGGTAGGTTCTGTGAAACGGGCTCTGTCTAAGACAAATCACAAACTGCACAATTGAAAATGGCTACAGACGAAGCAATATCAACCACTCGTCTGGCGTCATTTAGTAAGACTTCGGAGCCCATCACTTCCTCATTCACCCTCGAAACTGGGATCGTCGTACAGCAATAATGAGTAGTGCGGCCACACACTAACGGAATCCTTACAATACACAAATGTTTCAACAAATCACTGAGGACAATCCGTATGTGTGATACACAAGTGGAATGAATGTAGTTGTATCCGAGGTTCTCTGGTGTCCAGCCGGATCCGATCGTCGAAGTTCCACGATATTTCGGCGAATAACCGTTCCGCCATCATCAGTTGGTGCCGATGGAATGATCTGTCTGCGCTGTGTCCCTGGTATTTATGTCTGCAGGGTCCCGTGTTGTACCCCGGCGCGGGCGGCCGGAGGGGCCCCGCTTGGTGGGAGGGGAGGGGGTCGGGGCAGCTGCAGCCACGGCCGGTGGTGGGCGCAGTCCATCCTCGTCCACCGTGGCGGAACGATCTCGCGTCCGCTCGCGCCGTAGCTCCTTGATGGTGTTTAATAACGGTTTCCAGGCCCTGCTAAGTTCAAACCTGGTGTCCCTCTTGATGAGGTTATCTGTTACGCGAATTTCTGTGGCCTCCTTGTAGATACTGTCCCAGTAGGCACTTGTGGCCGTCAGGATTTTTGTCTCTTCGAAATTCGCTGTGTGTCCGGTTTCAATGCAGCAATGCAGTGTTCTGCTAGGGCCGAATGGCTGGGTTGGCGTAAGCGGGTGTGACGTTCGTGTTCCTCGCATCGGACCTCGACTGTGTGAATTGTTTGGCCGATGTGCCACAGCCGCAGGGGATTTTGTATACGCCCGCTTTCTTAAGGCCTACGTCGTCTTTTGCTGTTCCTAGTAGGTCACGAATCTTTGCCGGTGGTCGGAAGACTGTGTCAATCTCGTGTCGCCTTAACAGCCTCCCTATTTTTGACGACACATTGCCAGCAAACGGCAGAAAGGCCAGAGCTTGCTTCTCTTCTTCGGGTTGTTCTTCATCTCGGTTCTTGCTGCACTTCTGTTATCGCAAGGCCCTTTGGATTTTGCGGTTGTCATACCAATTCTTGCGGAACATGGTACAACTCGGGACCCCGCAGACATAAATACCACGGACACAGCACAGACAGATCATTCCGTCAGCACCACCTGATGATGGCGGAACGGTTATTCACCGAAATATCGTGGAACTCCGACGATCGGACCCGGCTGGACACCCGAGAACCTTGGGTGCAGCACATTCTCCGGGAAAGCCTCAGATCACACGAAAGTAGTAGTTTTCCTGTGACGTGTCCATTATAGATGAAGCTACTTACTGTGCGAATGGAAATGTAAGTAAACAAATCACATGTACCGGTCAGATAACAGTCCTAACCAGACGGATTCACCGAAGCCAGACGGTGCACCGAAAGCGACAGTTCGGTGTCGAATATAGGACGCTCGTACTGTCGGGCACTTCTTCTTTCAGGGTACACTAGCAGCACCTGCCAAAAGCCTGACAAACCACCTTTTGCAGTTCAGACTACTGCGAGACGTGCAGGAAGAGAGTCGGTGAGGTCCCGACAGGGATGCGGAGCCGTTTCGACCCCAGTGCCTCCGTCGGCTGCGCTAGGTTTCTCGGCCGGGGATCCACGGCGCGGACTCCCCGACGGAGGTCGGCCTGGAGGATCTCGATCAGGTCGAATCTGGGGAGTGTGCCGGCTAGGAGAGTACAGTGACTCGTCCCTGTGCTCTTCGAACCGCGCGAGTGCACTGCGAGCTGTACGACGCGTAGCACTGTCCTGCCGGTAGATGCCACTGTGCTCAGGAAAAAGTGCTCATAGGAGTGGACGTGATCCTCGAGGACAGATGCATACTTGTGTCGATCCGTCCTCTCTTCCAGGACGATGAGATTATCTAGGGAATGCCACAAAAACATTTCCCAGACCGTAACGCTCTGCTTTCAGACATTTCATACCAAATGTGCCGACGGCCATCTGCCCTACAGAGCATAAAACGCGATTTGTCCGAAAAGGCACCTGACGCCATTCGGCAGACGTCCCGTTGCGCTACTGCCATGCAAATTCCGGCCTCCGTCGCTGCCTACTGCGGAGGCCGTACGTGGCAACGTTCGCCGAACGGTCGCCAAGGAGATGCTATCGGTAGCCCCTCGATTCGTCCGGGTGGGCAGTTCCTCGACAGTTGCACGTCTATTCACCCGAACACGTCGCCACAGCTGTCATTCACCCCTGTCGTCTGTGACCCGTGGTACGTCACAGTTGCCTCGACACTAGTCTTGGATAGCACCACATGTCCTACCAACTGATCCCTTCTTCTAGTCAAGTTGTGCCACAAACTCCTCTTCTCCCCAATTCTATTCAATACCTCCTCATTGGTTATGTGATCTACCCATCTAATCTTCACCATTCTTCTGTAGCACCACATTTTGAAAGCTTCTACTCTCTTTTTGTCCAAACTATTTATCGTCCACGTTTCACTTCCATACATGGCTACACGTCATACAAATACTTTCAGAAACGACTTCCTGACATTTAAATCTATACTTGATGTTAACAAATTTCTCTTCTTCAGAAACGCTTTCCTTGCCATTGCCAATCTACATTTTATATCCTCTCTACTTCGACCATCATCAGTTATTTTGCTCCCCAAATAGCAAAACTCCTTTACTACTTTAAGTGTCTCATTTCCTAATCTAATTCCCTCACCATCACCAGACTTAATTCGACTACATTCCATTATCCTTGTTTTGCTTTTGTTGATGTTCATCTTATACCCTCCTTTCAAGACACTGTCCATTCCGTTCAGCTGCTCTTCCAAGTCCTTTGCTGTCTCTGACAGAATTACAATGTCATCGGCGAACCTCAAAGTTTTTATTTCTACTCCATGGGTTTTAATACCTACTCCGAATTTTTCTTTTGTTTCCTTCACTGCTTCCTCAATATACAGATTGAATAGGATCGGGGAGAGGCTACAACCCTGTGTCACTCCCTTCCCAACGACTGCTTCCCTTTCATGCCCCTCGACTCTTATAACTGCCATCTGGTTTCTGTACAAATTGTAAATAGCCTTTTGCTCCCTGTATTTTACCCCTGCCACCTTCAGAATTTGAAAGAGAGTATTCCAGTCAACATTGTCAAATGCTTTCTCTAAGTCTACAAATGCTAGAAACGTAGATTTGCCTTTCCTTAATCTTTCTTCTAAGATAAGTCGTAGTGTCAGTATTGCCTCACATGTTCCAACATTTCTACAGACTTCCAAACTGATCTTCCCTGAGTGGAGGCTTTGAAAGATGGGCAAATGAGTGTAGTGCGTTTCCTTACAGCAGACAAAGCATGGAGCACGGAACTTCATTGAAGAATGAGCAGGGTGCCCATTCTTCAATAGTCATCTGATGCTACAATTAATCTTCATTTTTCTGGCAGAAGGGTTGAAGGGGAAGAAAGAAGGATGAAGGAAAAGGACTGGAAAGGTTCCCCTTGACCGGGGCTTCTCGGCAACATTTTTGTAAATCTTCCAATTTTTTAATTTGGAGATTTAAAGGAAAGTTGTTACTGGTCAGGATGAGAAGGAAAGACTGATTGTTGGGGACTGTAACTGAAAAGAAATGCTAAGACTGAAAAAACTAACGTAAATTTATTCCAGATAGGTGTTGAGAACTGAGGACGTGTAATGCCAGTCCACACCTGCAGAGTTCTGAGAAACTGGTGTCAGGGGGGAGAATCCAGATGGCACGTGTGGCAAAACGGGCACCGAGGTCGTGACTGTCGTGTCGTACGGCGCGTTCTGCGGCAGGATATTGTGTGTAGCCAGTGTACACCCTCTGTCCGTGTCTGTCCCCTCTAACTCGTAGCTCAGTGGTAATCGCGCCAATGTAAAAGGCCTACCAGTGTTTACGCAAGAATTGCAATACGGTGTGTGTCATTTCACAGGTGGCTCTCCCTTTAATAGTACGCGTTTTGCCAGTTACAGAGCTGCTGTAGGTGGTGGTGGTGGTGGTGGTAGTGGAAGGGTGCGTAGGGCAAATCTTCGACAAGGGCGGTCACGAGTGTACGAACTGTAGCGCAGGCAGATGGGCACAGAGGGTGCTTGGGATCTGACAAAGATATTGAGGAGGGGCGGAAAGTTATTCTGTGTGTGGTGGGTAAAGTGTCAGACAGAACGGACCACATTTCGCGGCACGATTTTAGCTGTTGTCGAAGTGGACAAGTTATAGATTTGAGATCGGGATTGTACTGAGTGAAAAGAGGTACACTCGTTAGTTGTTTGTCAGAGGGATCAGAAATACCAGGATCAGATGTTATGGCTTGGGAACTCAGCTTTTGAACTAGGCTGGTGGGGTAATTATGTCCAGTGAAGGTTGAGCTGAGAAGGGTGGTGCATCTTCATAAAGAGTCTGCATCTGAATAAATATATTTGCCTCGTGTCAAACCTGTTCCCCTTCAACTTTTCTGTCCAAAGGTATAGCCACTGGCTCTTAAAGCTTACACATTTCCATAACCATTAGACGTGTTTTTTTCTGCTGGCGTGATAAGTAGATATTTTTCGATCCACTTATATTGTATTTTCAAAAAAGTGACTATTTTCATTTCCACCAAAAGCAATATCAACAGTCATTTCACTGCTGCTTAATGTTTAATAAGTAATCAGATCAAGTTATCCGGACTTTCTCGAGTCTCAGACAACTATGGGGTGTGTACGCAGACTGGAGCGACAAATGAAAATTGTACCGAGGCTGGGATTCGAACCCATGTCTCCCGGTCCCGAGGCAGATGTGCTGACCGGTATGCCGCCCTGGCACAGTGGCCTTGCACTATACGGATTGAGGAGGGAGGCGTGCTAGGTAGTCTGCAATTGTGCAAAGCCACTCAGCATTGCCTAGTGAGCAGGGGGCTGGGTTCGAATTCCAGCCTTGGTACAAATTTTCATTCATCACTTCAGTCTGCATACAGGTTGATTCACAAAGATATGTAAATATTTTAATATAAGTAAAATTAACATAAGTAAAACTAAAGAAAAAAGTAAACATAGGTCCACAAATGTTTAGTGATGGAGTTATGGCTAATAAAAGATTTTGCCTGAAATTTAACAATTTCGCTAATATGCAGCCACTGCAAAACTGTATGAAGTTAAAGTAAAGCATGATTTCCATTCATTTTATTGTTATTGATCTGGTGAATCTAATAAAACGTGTCCCAGGCATGTATGTGCAGTAGTTTTCCAGAACATCCAGAGAAGCAAAGACGTAATTTCATAAATTTTTTAATTTATTAACTACTTGCCCAATTTGTTTTTAACAGTCAGATAACATACGCGATATTTGTTAACTGCAGCTGTAGCATTACCATCACATTTGCCACAAATAAGCACCGTATCGGCGTATTCCTCTGTCGTAAATTTGAGAGGCACCCCTATTTCATAAATAATCTACAAACCACAACAGTTACTATGTGCTTTCACTTAAATACGCTGTTGTTATTATGTTGTTTCACTGAACAATACAGTAAACTACCTCATTTCAAGGTTGGGAAACGATGGAAACAACTCACTACTGGTTGCCAACAATGACATAAACATTTCCACATTCTTAATGGAAAGTAAACAGATTTCCTCGTACAATAATCTTTGCTTCTCTGGATATTCCGGAGAGCGATTCTCGAAGCATTCACACCTGGAGGGAAGGTGGAACACTAACTCCGGATCCAAACATTATGGAAAGAAACTGACATCGAGGAGGATCCTTAATGGTGTGGGCTGTGATTATGTTGAACACTGGAACACCTCTTCGTGAAATTGTAGAGGTGAGTCTGCAGGATGTTCACCAGAGCAATAACAACAAAATAATTGGAAACCGTGCTTTACTTTAACTTCGTACAGTTTTACGATGGCTTTATATTAGCGAAGTTGCTAAATTTCAGGCAAAATCTTTTTTTAGCCATAACTGCATAACTGAACATTTGTGCATATATGTTTATATGAATTTTTTTTTGTTTGGATTTACTTTTAGAATAATATATTAAAATACTTGGATAACTTCGTGAATCACCCTGTATACACATCGTAGATGTTTAATAAGTAATTTTGATGAGCCTCTCTTTTCAAAACCGTTGATCCCTCGTATACATGCACATTTGTACCTTACAAAGCACTCTGAAGTGCACATCATACATTAGGATTTCTTTCGATTCCATTCCTATACAGTGTGAAGGAAGAATGACAGCTTACATGCTGTAATTATTTTGTTGGCTTTGGGATTCCTGCAAGTGCAGTAAGTAGGGGGCTGCAAAATAGCTGTAGCTTCTCTACTTGGTACTGGTTCCTGAAACTTCGTAAGTAGGTTTTTGCTGGGATATTGGCATCTGTCTTCCAGTGGTTGCCAGCTCAGGTTTTCCAGCATCTCCATGATGCTCTCCCACAGTTCAAACAAACCTGTGATCATTTCTGCTACTCTCCTCTCTATACATACATTCAGTATAGCCCATCAGTTGTCTTCGGTTCAGGTCCCTCGTAGACTGATTGCGTTTCCCCACTATTCCACAAATGAACCAAAGTCTGTCACCTGCTTTACCTACAACTGAGCCTATGTGATCATTCCATTTCTTTTTCCTACATATTGTTTGATCAAGGTATTTGCCTTCTGAAGACAGAAAATTGAAAACTGTGCCTTCTTCCAACAGTTTGAGATTTTTCAGCCACAAACACAGAGCTCAGCAGTTACATCTGTTTTTCGTGCCAGTAGGCAGACGTGTTATCTCTCCATAAGCAGTTGGTCTGGAGTTTTACCTGTGACAACTGTGTGAATATTTTAAGCAAAGATTTGTAAAGTATAGGGTGTTGCAGCCTTCACTGTAGGCAGTGGAAGGTGATCCAAAGATTTATGGAATTGGACTCAGGATACACAGCTGGTGAGATTTGAGTTCAGTGGTGGGGAAGTTGTTTGTGAGGTTGCTGCACATCTATAATGTTTCAAGTATAGCTATGTTGTGAGAGTGAATCGAAGTGCGTGGCGCTGAGTTCCCATAGTTTAAAAATGGTGCGTTCTTGACGTAAACAACATTAGTAATTTTGGTTCCTACTGACACAATTTTTCTCCCGCCTGTAGTGAGCAGTATCAGCTATAGAGCTACAGAAAAGTTTGTCTTAGAATTAGGTATATCTGACCATCCAGCCCTTTTTATCTCATTGCCCAGTTTAGATAATACTGTAGCAGTGAAACGAGTCAAGAACTTCAGCCAACACAATGTGAATAAGAACATGGATAACTGAAGGCATCAGGATCTCTACTATTAGAAAGAGGAAACTGCACATGGAAGCAAACAACAACAATGATGCAGAGTTTGTCAACTATGTACACAAATACAAAAGAATATTTGGCAGAGTAGTTAAAAAGGCAAAACCAATGGCAAATAAATCAAAAGCTGTATGGCAGATTGTCAAGACTGAAATAGGTGCTGAAAAAACAAGTTTTAATCATAAATTAGAAATAGATGGGGAAATGATTACAAACTCTAGAGATATTTGTGAAAAATTCAACAAGTTTTGCACAAATTCTAACAAGATTGATGATCTCCCTCCCCCACACATAAGTCCCCAATATAATGAGGCACAGATCAGTAGAATTCAAATTTATTCAGGTGCCCTGCTATGAAGTGGGTAACATTATAAAATCCCTAAAAAAAATTTGGGGGCTCGGATGAAGTTCCAACAAAAATAATATAGACGTGATGTGATAATGTTGCACCTCAACTCTGTTACATAATAAACCAATTGTTTGATGAGGGCTGCTTTCCGGACAGGCTGAAGTATGCAGAAGTTTGAACTATCCCCAAAAAGGGCAGACAAGAGGAGATAAGAAATTTTTGCCCAGTATCAATACTACCAATTATTTCTAAAATATTTGAGTGAGTAGTGTGTAACCAACTAGAAAAATATAACAAAAAACGTAACATTATTCTTAATAATCAGTATAGATTTAGGAAGGGCCAAAGCACTGTATGCTGTTAATGAACTAATCACTAAAATAAGCAAATGCCTCGATAACAAGGAGAGCATATCCAGCATCTTTTGTGACCCCAGTAAGGCATTTTATATGGTAAACCATAAGCAACTGCTTCTCAAATTAGGTTCTTACGGCTTCCATGAAAAACCTTTAAATTTGTTGACATCTTACCTCAAAAATAGGAGACAGAGGGCAGATATACAACATAAGGGTGAGAAAGCCTGCTCTAGTTGGAAGAAAATACAAGCAGGTGTACCCCAGATGTCCGCATTAGGCCCATTACTATTTCTACATTATGTAGATGACATGCCAGGTAAGGTAACATCAGATACGATTCTGTGTGCAGATGACTCAACAGCAGTAGTCTGCTGAAAACACACTGAAGAATCAGCACAGAAAACGAAACAGACTCTTCAAGAACTAGAAAACTGGATAAAAAGTAACACTTGAAACTAAACATAACAAAAACACAAATTGCACATGCCAGGACCAAACAAACTGTTGAATATGCAACACAGTAGAGTTATGAAGGCAGAGAACTCATGACTGCAGATTCTGTTAAATTTCTGGGAGTTGCCATAAACAAAAACTTGCATGGACTGATCATGCGATTCCTTACTGAAGCAAATAAATAGTTTTGTTTATGCAATAAGGGTTCCAAATAAAGTAACTGACTTAGCTATTAGGAAAATTGTGCACGACATATATTTTATATCAATAGTAAGATATGGCATAATTTTTTCGGGGGGTTGAAAAAGGAAGCCTCCTCAGGTTGTTAAAGCTACAGGAAAAAATTATCAGAGCTGTGGCTGAAACAAACAACAGACAACCATGAAAACCTTTATTTGCAAGCCTTGACTTACTGACAATTCCTTCTATGTTTATATATGAAACACTTCTCTTTGAGTTAAAAAGAACCCACATCTTTCCGAGGGAAATTCATTTAAACATGCTTATGAAACAAGATTAAATGTTACCTTGCCACAGACTAATATTATTTGAAAATACTCCATATTACATGGCTTTAAAGCTTAACAATAAAATGCGTTCAAAGCTCAAGGATTGAAAGCTAGAACCCACAGGTGTAAACATTGAAAAATATTCAAAAAGCAAATGCTAGTACAGTTTGGATGATTTTATAAACAAGGAAGACAAGTAAGAGACATTACATTTGTTTTATTTTCCTGTTTTTTTTCTTTTTTTTTCTCTACATTATGTATATGCTTATGTTCCCTTTTAATGAAGGCATATGTTCTTTTTATATGTGTCCATATGTTTAAACTATGCATCATGTAAACTATGTATGCAAATATCTAGTTGTATATAAAAGCGCTGGCAGGTGTGTGTATGTTTGTGTTTGTTTGTCGTCTATCGACCTGCCAGCGCTTTTGTTCGGTAAGTCACCTCATCTTTGTTTTTATATATAATTTTTCCCACGTGGAATGTTTCCTTCCATTATACAAATATCTAGTTGTATACATATATACTACTTCTATGGAAGGATGTGCTCTTATGAAGTATTACCATATTTATACACTAGTGAAACATACATGAAAAATACCAAAAAAGAATGATTTTAAAGCACTGTGGAAATTTTAAGAATCAGGAAGAAATCTAACATGTAATTATTTTTTTATGTTGTAATGTGATTCTGAGAGCATCCATATGCTTTATTTTAATGTATGTTGTTTTAAGGTATACTTAGGTAGGCAGGCATAGAATTATTCACTGACGAGTCACCAGTGTTTTAAACAAACTACTGCACATAACACGTCATGTGACAATAAAGATTCCATTCGTAAACGACCTGACAGACAGATTGAGCTGCAATTAATGGCTGTTTGCTGATGATGCTGTGGTGTATGGGAACATATCATCAGTGAGTGACTGTAGGTGTATTCGAGATGACTTAGACAAAATTCTAGTTCCTATGACGAATGGAAGCTTGCTCTAAGTGTAGAAAAATGTAAGTTTGAAGATGAGTAGGAAAAACAATCCCATAATATTTGAATACAGCGTTAGTAGGGTGCAACCTGACACAGTCATTTCAATTAAATATCTAGGCATAATGTTGCAAAGTGATACGAAATGGAATGAACACAAAGTGTCGGTATAAGAGAAGGCGAAGGACTGACTTTGTTTTACTGGAAGAAGTTTGGGAAAGTGTATAGAATAGAGATGGGTCATTCACAAACTAAAGCATCCAAAGGAACGGTTCACCAAGATGAACGGAAGATGCGAAGAACAAATTCTAAGGAACGGTCTTTCATAGTTCACTTCGGTCATGGCTTTCTACTTATAGTTCTGGGGAACGGGAAACAGTTGGTCTCTTTACCGCAACGGCACGTCGGCCAGTCTCATTCCAGCCTCAGTCTTATTCCAGCCTCAGTCTCATTCCCGTCTGTCTCAGTCTCGCTCGGCCGGACTCGTCCTTCTTCATGTGGCCACTCATCGCAGTTCCACTGGCGACTGCCCCTAGTTAGTTCAGTGTTCAGTTGTTCATTTCACTCACTGTGCATGCCCATTCTAGATCTGTTTCAAACCTTTTTTGAACTCTGAACTTAAGGTTCTTTTCATTTCTATCCAGCGTCTATGACCGCTAATTAAAATGCATTTTGTAATTATGTAAATTACATAAAAATTACGTGGTACGTAATACACACATTTTTTCAGATAACAAAACGGTAATTCAGCTTACTTGACTATTTTGATAAAGAGCAGAAGAAATACTTGTAAAAAGGCAGTATTATTTTGTTATTACATGTGCAAAGGAAGTCGGCACGGCACACAGAAGTGACCATTTTCCGTCTTTTTTTTATTCGAGGTAAAAGGGCATGTTCATTGTTATGGAAGGCAGACTGACTTACAACCGAATGAAGCCCATGCTCCATAATTAATTGAGTGTCTGGTGTTACATTTTGTAAAGAGAATATGATAATTCCTACAATATGTATTATTTCAGTGGTACAGGATGGCGCGTGAAAAATTGGCTCCAAGTACTAGACTGCTCATTGTCGCTCACCAATTGTCATCTATTGTTTCAAAATTGTTGTTTGCATTAGCTTATTTGTTATTTCTTCACTGCCTAATTATTACGTGTTTATCTATTCTGCTCGTAGCTTTCAACAAATCGTGCATAATTGATGAGCAGTCTGTACTGAGGGCTGGTTTTTCATGTTTCATCTTATATTATTTCACTGTGATCAGCCACATAATGCTACAGTTGCATAAACGAGAGGTTTTGCGCAATCACAAAAATCACAAGTGTTCGATAATTCTGTTATGAACAAAAACTCTGTACTCCAGGTGGGAGCAAATGCCCCCTGTTGGTGCCTTCCATCTTCAGTCACCTAAGCTACTAATTTTCAATTTTTCATAAGAAACGTATACCAAGCACAAATGAACGATGAACGAGTAAAAATGAATGGTTCCCAAAAAAGAGCAATCGCCAGTGAACTAGTTCCCAAGGATGTACGAGTTTCCCCATCTCTAGTACAGAACACTTGTGCAACCCATTCTTGAGTACTGTTTGAGTTTTTGGTATCCCCACCAGACCATATTACAGAAAGACGTCGAAGCAATTCAGAGGTGGGCTGACAGATTTCTTACTGGTAATTTCGATGAACATCCAAATATTATGGAGGTGCTTCATGAACTCAAATGAGAATCCCTGGGTGGAAGATGATGCTCTTTCTCTGAGGCACTGCAGAAATTCATAGAACCAGTATTTGTGGCTGACTGGAGACTGATTCTGCAGCTGCCAATGTATATTTTGTATGAGGATCACTAAGACAGGATATGAGATATCAGGGCTTGTATGGGCGGGTTTTACTCCTTGCTGTATTTGTGAGTGGAAGAGGAAAGAAAATGAGAAGTAATGGTACAATGTACCCGGTGCCATGCACCATATGGTGGTTTGCAGTGTATGTATGTAGATGTGGACATAGATGTAGATGCAGATATATAAATGAGGCACTACATGTAGTAAATGGGTTATGCTATTTGAGCAGCTAAGTAAATCGCCGTCCGGCCATAAAGGAGCATTCCACTTGTGACTCAGTACCACCCAGGACTGGAGCAGCCGAATCATATTCTCCACCAGGATTTTGACTACGTGTCGTCGTGCCCTGCAGTGAGGAATGTCGTACCCACTATCCTCTCCACCTCTCCCACAGCAGTATTCCGCCACCCATGAAACCTACACAATATCGTTGTCTGTCCCTATGCAATCCCTACTCCCGATCCCTTGTCTCAATTCTCATATCCCTGTAATAGACTAGAGGTGAGAGCTGTCTCATACATACTCCCACCACTACCTATCCCATCAAAGGCAGGGCTACCTATGAAATGAATCGTACGATCTGCACGCTAAGCTGCAACCACTGTGCTGCATTCTACGTGGGCACAAACAGCCACCGACAAACTGTGGCTGAGAAACAACTGGACCACCCAGATGCTGAGCACACTGCCCAGCATGACATTCTTCATTCCAGTTATTACTTCAGAGCCCGTGCCATCTGGATCCTTCCTGCCAACACCAGATTTTGAGAATTGTGCATGTGGGAACTCTTACATTCCCATAACCTCCTGGCGTCAACCTTTATTAGTCACTGCCATTCACCCACCTGTCCTCTGCCCTGTTCCCACTGTAGCACTACAAACCTTCTATTCCACCAATGCACCCACAATCGTTTCACTTCTCTCCTACTCACCTCCCCCCCCCCCCCCTCCCAACCTCCATCTAACCTCCTGACTGCACCTAGCTGCCCTACCCTCTACGTCTACATCTACATTTATACTCCGCAAGCCACCCAACGGTGTGTGGCGGAGGGTACTTTACGTGCCACTGTCATTACCTCCCTTTCCTGTTCCAGTCGCGTACGGTTCGCGGGAAGAACGACTGTCTGAAAGCCTCCGTGCGCGCTCGAATCTCACTAATTTTACATTCGTGATCTCCTCGGGAGGTATAAGTAGGGGGAAGCAATATACTCGATACCTCATCCAGAAACACACCCTCTCGAAACCTGGACAGCAAGCTACACCGCGATGCAGAGCGCCTCTCTTGCAGTGTCTGCCACTCGAGTTTTCTAAACATCTCCGTAACGCTATCACGCTTGCCAAATAATCCTGTGACGAAACGCGCCGCTCTTCTTTGGATCTTCTCTTCTCTGTCAACCCGACCTGGTACGGATCCCACACTGATGAGCAATACTCAAGTATAGGTCGAACGAGTGTTTTGTAAGCCACCTCCTTTGTTGATGGACTACATTTTGTAAGCACCCTCCCAATGAATCTCAACCTGGTACCCGCCTTACCAACAATTAATTTTATATGATCATTCCACTTCAAATCGTTCCGCACGCATACTCCCAGATATTTTACAGAAGTAACTGCTACCAGTGTTTGTTCCGCTATCATATAATCATACAATAAAGGATCCTTCTTTCTATGTATTCGCAATACATTACATTTGTCTATGTTAAGGGACAGTTGCCACTCCCTGCACCAAGTGCCTATCCGCTGCAGATCTTCCTGCATTTCGCTACAATTTTCTAATGCTGCAACTTCTCTGTATACTACAGCATCATCCGACATTATCTACTAGGTCATGGAACTTGCGACACTATCCCCACCTTGTCCCTTATGCTCCCACAAGCAGCACTCTACCTTCCCCCATTCCTACCCTGCTATCCCTCCCCCTCCACACCCCAGCCTCCTCCTCAGCCCAGCTACCCAGATTGCTTCTACCACCGTACGCAGTTGGTCGCAGTTCGACCTTGGCAGCCAGAGACGGTGGCTGTGTGTGTTGATGTAGAGAGGAATAAAATGAAGACTAACAAGACCAAGAAAAGTGCGTATGTAAAAGAGAAATCTGTTAACATTTGGCATAAATTTAAGTGTTAGAAAGTTCAGGCAGGAAGAGAATGGAAGCTTCTGAAATGCAGTAAGTATTAACTGGGCAGACTTATAAGGTGTGCAGAATTGAATTGGGGAGAAAAGAAATTTATGGCGCAAGTGGAAGGCAAAATACAGTAAGCAGTTCGAAACAAGTGCTGGTCGCAGTGGTTACGCAGGTACGAAGAGGCCTCAACTCTACTTATTATGTCCGACATAACTGATACGCGCAGTCTAAACTGGAAAAATATTTTATCGACACCATCACGTCGATGCGCACAGTTCCGACCCTTTCACCAAGTATTAACGACGGAAAAAAAAAAAAAAAAAATAAAATAAAATAAAATAAAATAAAAAAAAAAAAAATTATAAAGGGTTCTCGATGTGCCTTCCAAAACTAATCAGGTAACACTGTAGAAATTAAATACTTCTTCAGAAAATTTACTGTGACAAGAAGAGCTATCGTCGAACACTGCAGTAAAATATGCAGTTGTACAAAATGTCAGTAACTGGAAAACGAACAATCGAGTCCCTTGCTGGATGGTACGAGTGGTAAAATGAAAGTTCAGTTCTGAGAAGCCACTACGGAGCACACTCATTGTGAAAACTAAGTCTGCTGAGTACGAATAAGAAAAACTTGACATTACTAGCTACAGTCACTGAAACAATGGTGCAGTTACAACACTCTGAGCTGGCAGAGACCAGCCCCCACGGGCACAACGTCTCAGCTGAAGAGCGGCAGTGGCAGAATGGATGGCAGCAGTGGCTCTGGTGAACTTCACCGGTCCCGGGCTGGCAATGTCAACTGCCTTCTGCTGCCGCAGCGTGAGCTCAAGCCCTCGGCGTGTGGAGTACTACATCTTTCTGACCGGGCCGTGGAAGCAGAACACAGTCTCGACCGGCGTATGCCGGTGCTAGCCGAGTTTGGAGATTGACGTCGCCCCGTGACAGTCTACTCGCCAAGTTCTCGGCACTGCTGCAGTACGCGTGGAGATTCGGGAGTTCGAATTGCTCGACTCGCAGACATTTTGCCTCCGGCACTCCACGGTAGCCGTGCCACAGAACTACTGTAGGGTCGAGAACTGCATCGGACCGGTATTCTGACGGGACACCGCAACGACGAGAAGGATATCGGAGACCGGGTGGTCTAGGAATGGAAATTGTACAGGAAGACTTCAGAAAAGAAAATCGGGGTTCACGTAACATAACAATTAGCTAGAAGTGGAAGGACGACTCGATCGACAAAATTCTGCGGCAGATGAAAACTGTATACTAGACCGGAATTTATAGTTGGAATGTTGTCTTTTGCAGATAATGCACTTACTGACCGGTCTGTCCAAACACGAATCGTGACCTAACTTCTTAGCTTCACCTCTGTTAGTTCCTCTCGCCTGTGGAAGCTCGTGTGCACACTTTGCTGGACGAGCACTTCTAGAGAAAGGATTTTGTGCAGAGAACGGCTCTGCCACATCTACAGATTCTCGGTGACCTACGGTTTGGTAGACTCGTCAATCTGAATGTGGTTATTGTTATGACCAGACAACGCTGCATTTGTCTGGCCATAACTGTGGGTTCTCTGATTGCTCTGGGCGACGGCTCACCTGAACTACGACAAATATTAGTTCACTTTATTACACGAATGGATAAAAAGATTTACTCAGCTTGCTACAATTCTTTGCCACAGGCGTGCTTCAGCTTTCACTGACTATTAAAGCAATACGCGATGCACTAATTAACAAACTGTTCTCGTGAAGAACAGTGTCCAACATTTACAAATGTGCATTTCCACCTGACACTCGAATAACTGTTTAGTCCTCCGGTCACGAACCGGGGCAGAGTACTCACACGCTCAGCTCTACATTGACCTCTGCGTGAGGTTACTTTAGTGCTCAGGGAGAGGATGTGTCTCCTTTAGCCTCTTCCACTCGTTGCTGCAGAATGCAGTGAGACGTCACTCATGTCTACGGTATTGGTGCGTGTTGCAGACTGGGGTGTGGCACTGTGTTCTTCGGACAATACCACAGTTATCAGATGGGTTCTGACACTAGTGTATGAAAATTACTGGTAGATTTGCCATCTCTGTCTCAGAAATAATGGCAACACGAAAATACGATAGACCGAACTACGAGCTTGGCAGCGACACTTTTTTTTTAAATGAAAAATCTATTTTAGTTTGATCATCACCTTTTTCCATTCGTGCCCTTACATTTCTCTTTGAGTTTCTCTTATCTTTTAGTCTTTGGGAATTTTTTGTGATTTTTGTCCATCATATCTTTCGCTTTTCTGTGTCGGCTATATTTCTGTGAAAAAATTTGATTGTTTACATTTTGCTTTTAATTTTGTTTAACACTTCATTTTCAGTATTCTCTATTTTCCGGAGAGTCGCTAGTATCCACTGCCGGCAAAAATTGTGAAGTGCCCAGAAGGTGTTGTAGGGGGTTCCGTGTAGCTTCAAAATTTACACACCATTGGCAGGTACGTAAAAGATTACGAGTTCAGTTCACCGGGGAGTGTGTTAGTGTCAACTGTAATTAGTGCATTAGCAGGCCTCGTAGGGTATGCGAGGGACGTGTCAGACATCGAGTGGTCACTGTGAAGGACACGGAGACGCCGCACGTTCGTACGGGACGGCAGTCTCGGCACCGGAAAGAATTTGAAAGGGGTCTCGTTGTGGGTCTCTATTTCGATAACTAGTCTGACCGTCACGAGGAGTGATTGCGTTATTGTACACAAAACACAGTGTAACCCACTGGCGTGTATGCCTGCCACCCGAGAATGAGTAACGAACTCCCCGTAAAATTCTGTCGTACTGCACCACCGGTCAGAGACTACCAGCAGCCACACTAGGGAATTACCACTGTCGTTAATACTGTAACAAAAACTGCCGGATAGGAAAGTGTGATCTGGTGACGAATGGCACCATCGAGAGAACTCCGATGACACGACGGTAGGTTACGGACGTCCCGTTTCCTCACGTGTTACCTCTTATGCGACTGTGCTATTCTTCGCCTCGGCAGCACTCGTCCACACACGGCACGTTTCTCTACGAACTGTCTCCAAGATACTGAGGTACTTCCATGGCCGGCGAGATCCTAATGTTTGGCCCCTGTAATGTTATTGTACGGTCGACTTAACAGCTCGTGCATCTGAGATGCTGATGAGAATAACATACAGAAGAAGGGAAAAGAAAATTGAGTATGTGTTAGATGGTGATCATTTTGGCTTTAGGAAAGGCAGGGGCTATAGAGAGGCAACTCTGACATTGTGATTGATATCGGAAGCAAGGCTAAAGAAAAATCGAGACACGTTTGTAGGATCTGTCGCCCTGGAAAAGGTGTCTGACAATGTCGAGACAGTGTGAGATGTTCTAATTCTGAGGAAAAGAGGGGTAAGCTTTAGGGAGAGACGGGTAATATACGAAGTGTACGAGAGTCGAGCAGGAACAATAAGAGTGGAAGACTGAGAAGGAAGTGTTCCGATTAAAAATGGTGTAAGATATGGATGTAGTCCTTCATCCCTAATGTTCTACCTTACATCGAAGAAACATTGACGGAAATAAAAGAAAAGTTTCGGAGTGGAATTAAAATTCGAGGAGAAAGGACATCGACGTTACGATTTGCTGACGATGTTGCTATCCCGAGTGAAAGTGAAGAAGAATTACACGATCTGCTGTGTGGAATAAAGCATCTAATAAGTACAGAACATGGATTTAGTGCAAATTGAAGAAAGACAAAAGTAATGAGAAGTAGCAGAAATGAGAACAGCGAGGAACTTATCATCAGGATGGTCACAAAATAGACAAAGTTAAGAAATTCTACTACCTAGGCAGCAAAATAACCAATGACTGACGGAGTAAGGAGGACATCAAACCAGACTGTCACTGGTGAAAAGAGCATTCCTGGCTGAGAGAAGCCTACTAGTATCGAACACAGGCCTTAGTTTGAGGTAGAAATTTCTGAGAATGTACGTTTGGAGCATGCATTGTAAGGTAGTGAAACACGGACTGTGGGAAATCCGGACCAGAAGAGAATCGAAGCATTTGACGTGTCATGCTACAGAAGAATGTCGAAATTAGGTGGACCGATAAGGTAAGGAACGAGGAGGTTCTCCGCAGAAGTGGAGAGGAAAGGAGTACTTGGAAAACACTGACGAGGAGAAGGGACGGGACGATAGAACATCTGTTAAGACGTCAGGCAATAACTTCCGTGGTACTAGAACCAGTTGTAGAGGGCAGAAACTGTAGAGGAAGACAAAGATTGGAACGCATCCAGCAAATAATTGAGGATGTAGGTTGCAAGTACTACTCTGAGATGAAGAGGTCGGTACAGGAGAGGAATTTATGGCGGGCCGCATTAAACCGGTCAGAAGACTGACGACTCAAAAAGAACGTGGGTAGGACAAGCGGGCACGTCAGCTCCATCTCGGTGTCAGCATCTGGGGTGTCGGCGAAAGGTTACGACAGTTGTGGGCCAGCTTGCCTCGGGAGAGGATACGACAGCTTTCTGATGCCCTTCCTAACCGAAAAAGTGCCGGTGTCCAGCCAGAGGGGGTGCAGCATCTCACTGACGAGTGGGCTCGTACTGCCGTGTACCCTGTAAATTTGACTCGATATTGCAATCACTGAAATAACATCACGTACCCTTTCAACTTGTGAAGTTTCTTTTCATTTCCTCCTCTGCTTCTCGGTGCGTCACCTTTGTGTCGGGTAGTGTAGTTTTCCCACAATTTTGTCATCATTGGAGGAGAACTCGATCGTCTACAATTAATTGTAAGAATTATAGTTTTGAACCTCTTATCGGCCTATGACTAGCAAAACATCCGGGGTACCACGTTCGATCCTTGCCACTGCTTAAAGTTCAAATAGAAAATCAGAAGCGGTGGCGGGAGAAGACTTCCGGCACGAGAAGTCGCCACCGTTCTGCCGACGGCCTCGTCGAAGAGGGCAGAGGAACGGACTGAGAATCGGGGCCTCTCTTGTCTTTGGGGTGGGAAACTGCCTCTAAAAGGCAAAAGAATTAGCAGTGATTGACGGCACGACGATGCCCGGAGATTACGGAAACCGTCGCATTGAAGACACCTAATGTGTATCCGCAGAACGTGTGATATGTTTATAGATTTGTTGACATGGAAAGAGCATTGGACAATGTAAAATGGTGGAAGATATTTGAAATTCTGAGAAGAACTGGGATAAGCTGCAGGAAAGGAAGGGTACAAAAAGACACATGTAAGAACTGGGAGAGAAAAATAAGACTGGAACACCGAGAACGAAGCGCTCAGATTAAAAAGGGTGTAGGAGAGAGATGTAGTTTTTTGCTCCTACTGTCCAACCTACACATCTAAAAAGGAATGACGGAAATAAAAGAAAAGTTCAAGAGTGGGATTAAAATGCAAATCGAAAGGATATCGGTGATAAGATTTGCTGACAACATTGCTGTTCTTGATGAAAGTGAAGAAGAATTAGAGGATCTGTTGAATGGACCGAACAATCTAATAAGTACAGAATGAGATCTGAGAATGAGCTGGAGAAAGATGAAAGTAATGAGAAGCAGAAGCAATGAGAACAGCAAGAAATTTAATATCAGTATTGCGGACCATGAAGTAGATTAAGTTAAGGGATTCTGGTATCTGGGAAACAAAATAAACCGTGATGGAGAGAGCAAGGAGGACACAGAAAGGAAGCTACCATTTATCAAAAAGGGCATTCTGGGCCAAAAGAAGTCGACTAGTATCAAACACAGTCCTTAATTTGAGGAAGAAACTTCTGAGAATGCAAGTTTGAAGCACAGTTTTGTATGCTAGCCTGAAATAAGGACTGTAGGGAAACCAGAATAGAAGAGAATTGAAACATTTGAGATGTGGTTCTACAGAACACTGTTGAAAATTAGGATTAAGGAGATTGTCTGCAGAATCAACAAGGAAAGGAATGTACGGAAAAGACTAACGAGAAGAAGAGACGGGATGATAGGACTTCTGTTAAGACTACTGGGAATAACTTCCACGCTACTACAGAAAGCTGTAGAGAGTAAACACTGTAGAGGAAGACAGAGGTTGGAATGCATCTGGCAGGTAACTGAGGAGGTAGGTTGCAAGTGTTACTCTGAGATAAACAGGTCAGCACAGGAGAGGAATTTGTGGCAGTCTGCATCGGACCAGTTTGAAGACTCAAACAGAACTGGTAGGAGTGACAAGACATCCTGCAAAACTTTCTCTGAAAATTGCTTCACACAGATAATTTGGAAGCACACTACTGATGTCACATATTGGGTACAGTAGCAACAAATACATCTGCCCTGTTTGAGGATGTCCACACTGAAGCAGGCATCAGTGACTGTAGAAACAATCATTACCAAAGTACAGAGGTCGACTGAAATAAGCTGAAAGATTTACAAGTTCAGTATTGTACGCAAACACGCAATAATGTCATATTTCGAGGATAACCCGAAACATTTAACTCTGAGCACGATTTTATAAAGGAGCTGTTGTTCAAATCTGAAAAAAATAGTCGATCAAGTAACTGACAGAGTTGGGGGGAACCCTTCACGATGTACAGTGACTACTAGGTCGTACGGTACGTGTTGCTATTAGAGGTCCCACTTACTTTCTACTATGCCAATGAAAGATACATCTACATCTACATCCACATCTATACTCTGTGAATGACTGTGAGGTTCGTGGCAGAGTACGTCCCATTGTACCAGTTATTAGGGTTTCTTCCTGTTCCATTCAAATATGGGGCACAGGAAGAATGATTGTTTGAATGCCTCTGTGCACACAGTAATTATTCCAATCTTATTCTGACGATTCATATACTCGTGTAGAAATCTTAATTTACGGTGCCGGAGTAGTAGTAGTAGTAGTAGTAGTAGTAGTAGTAGTGGAAAGACCGCATACTGTGCACACATCTTTTATTTAGGAGCAGATACGAAGTGCAAATGTAAGCACAGTATAGGCACAAGGGACGGACTACTGTACTGCTGGGAAGGTTTCTGTTTACACTTTGGGACATCGCACTTAAAGATGCCGTGGATGCCAAAGAAGAAGAGGTCAGGATGACAGTGGCTGTTGTTGCAAAAACAAAAAAAGATTGTATGGAATTAATTATTTCTTAATTTTGGGGTACTAAAATGTCTGTCAGTGATTTTGGGAATTGAGAGTTTAAATGTGAGTGTTTAATTGATGTGTTGAAAATATTATGGGGACTGTTAAATAGAGAAGGATTTTGAAAAGAAGTGGTTATGTGATTTCATAGTTAGTAGGTAACAAACATATCGTAACCTTCCATTATCACGGCGCTTTCCTGTAGACGGTGAAGAAGTTCAATATAGCTACGAGTGGCACTGCATAACGGGACCACAACTTGGAGGAGCGATTTCGAGGTGCAAAACAAAGAGAAAGAGAAATGTTGAAAGACACTTACTTGACTGTCCAAAAGCCTTCAATGATTACTGCAGCACAGGTTTGTCAAAATACCTCTCACACGACAAAAACATGCTGTAGTCATCTGTGAAGTCTGTCAGCAGCACTATTGCTGTCCTGACACTCGCAGATAAGGCAGAAATTGAAATTGAGGACGGCAAAGCAAAAGCGTAAATGGTGTACTCTGTTTTTAATGTACCTGTATGAAGTACCATCCGGGAGTAGCGCCCCAATTTAATTCTCACACCAGTGCAAAAGTAAACAATGGAAAATCCAGGTTGGAATGTAACAATATTATGAGAAGGAAAGTAGCTTCTCACCATATAGCGGAGATGCCGAGTCGCAGATAGGCGGAACAAAAAGACTCGCACAGTTATAGCTTTTGGCCATTAAGGCCTTTGTCGACAATAGACACACGCACCGGCAGCACCAGTGCACGATAGGAGTGGATACTGGATGGGGAAAGGAGGAGGCTGGGGCGGGGAGGGGGACGGATAGTATGGTGGGGGTGGCAGACAGTGAAGTGCTGCAGCTTAGACAGAGGGCAGGGGAGAAGTGGAGAAGGGGGTGGGGGGAAAGCAGTGGAAAAGGAGAGAAGTAAAAAGACTGGATGTGGTGGTGGAATGACAGCTGTGTAGTGCCGGAATGGGAGGAAGCTGGATGGGAGAGGACAGTGACTGATGAAGATTGAGGCCAGGAGGGTTGCGGGAACGTAGGATGTATTGCAGGGAAGGTTCCCACCTGCTTAATTCAGAAAAGCTGGTGTCGGTGGGAAGGATCCGTACGGCACAGGCTGTGAAGCAGTCAGCGAAATGAAGGGTATCACGTTTAGCAGCGTGTTCGGCAACAGGGTGGTCCACTCGTTTCTCGGCCACAGTTTCTCGGTGGCCGTTCGTGCGGACAGCCACCTTGTCGGTTGTCGTGCCTATGGAGAATGCGGCACAGTGGTTGCAGCTTTGCTTGTAGACCACACGACTGGTTTCACAGGTAGCCCTGCCTTTGGTGGGATAGGTGACACTAGTGACAAGACTGGAGTAGGTGGTGGTGGGACGATGTATGGGACGTGTCTTGCATCTAGGGCTATTACAGGTACGAGCCCTGAGGTAAGGGACTGGGAACAGGGGTTGTGTACGGATGGACGAGTATATTGTGTAGGTTTGGTGAACGGCAGAATACCACTGTGGGAACAGTAGAAAGGATAGTGGGCAGGATATTTCTCATTTCAGGGCACGACAAGAGGTAATCGAAACCCTAGCGGAGAATGAAATTTGGTTGCTCCGGTCCTGGGTGGTACTGTGTTATGAGGGGAATGCTTCTTGTGCCCGGACAGTGGGACTTTGGGAGGTGGTGGGAGACTGGAAAGATAAGGCAAGGAAGATTTGTTTTTGTCCAAGGTTGGGAGGATAATTACTGTCAGTGAAGGCTTCAGTGAGACCTTCAGTATACTTTGAGAGGGACTGCTCGTCACTGCAGATCCGACGGCCACAGGTGGCTAGGCTGTACGGAAGGGAATTCTCGGTACGGAACGAGTGGCAGCTGTCGAAGTGGAGGTATTGCTGGTGGTTAGTAGGTCTGATATGGATGGAGGTACTGATGTAGCCATCTTTGACTGCAGTTCTTTCTGCAGATGAAAGGTTAGTTTGCATGTCGAGGGATTTGGGGAATGATGATGAGGCAAAGTTTGAGGTTAAGAAATTCTGGTAAGCTAACAGTGGGTGGTTTGGGGGCAGTGGGGGTAGACCCCGATCGGATAGAGGAGTGAACTGAGTTAGGCAAGGTTCAATATTGGTCTCTGGTTGAGTTCGATTAGTAGGGTTGGTGGCGAAAAAGTGTTTCCACCGTAGGGACCGGGAGACAGAGAGAAGGTCTTTAACAAGTAACAATTTAATTTGGGAGTGGGGAAAAAGGTTAGGCCTTTGGAAAGGACTGATATTTCTCTGGGACTGAGGCTTCTGGAGGAAAGGTTCATGACTGTGTTGCAGGTCTGTTTGGGTTCTGTGTGGTGTTGGGAGGGAGTTTTGGAGGCTGGGGTAGGTGTAGCAGGTCTGCAAGACAGAATTTGCCAGCTATGAGGGGACGTGAAGCAGGTTTGGAAGTTGTTTTAGAGGTGGTGGACAGTCGTACTCCAAGGCGGGAGTGGGAAGTGAGCGAGATGGAGAGCTTTCTGAGGTGGCGTTGTGCATGTTGCTCAAGTTCCTGGAGGGCAAAAGTTTCAAAGTGTGTTATGGGTTCCAGGAATTTGGGATTACATAGCAGGAGAATTTTGCAGATGGAGAGAAGATACTACAAGGAGGTTTGGGCTCAGTTGATATGGTTTTGCAGGACTATATTGGTGAGGGCTAAGGATTGGCAGAATCTGAACAGGTGGAGGTCATTGTGGAAGGAAGGGTGGCAGCCAGAGACGGGTAATTTGATGGTAAGCCCATTAGGAGAATTCCATGAGCCAAGCAACAATGCAGAAACAGAATGTGGGACTGGGATCTGGCTAGGGATAAGGAAACTTTTCTGTATTGACGGAGATGTTTGAGGAGACAATGCAAAAAATTATGTAAATAATGTAGGAAAAATTATGCAAAAAAGACACTCAAATACATGTGAAAAATCACGCCCAATAGCTTTTCTGAATCGTGCATGTGCACAATACATCTTAAGTTCCAATAATCCTCCTGGCCTCAACCTTCGTTAGTCACTGTCCTCACCCATTGAGCCCCTCCCTGTTTCCATTCCAGCACTACACAGCTCTCATTCCACCACCACACCCAGTATTTTTATTTCTCTCCTTTTCCGCTGCTCCCCTCACCCCCCACCCCCCTCCCCACCTCTCCCTTGCCCTCCATCTAAACTGCGGCACTTCACTGTCCGCCACCCCCACCATACTATCCCTCCCCATTCCCTTCCCTGCCCTAGCCTCCTCCTTACCCCCACCCAGTCGCCACTCCCATCATGCACTGATGCTGCTGCTTGCAGTGTTGTTTGTTTCTGTTGCCTGAGACTGCAGTAGAGAGAGAGAAAAAGAGAGAGAGAGAGAGAGTGTGTGTGTGTGTCTATATATATATATATATATATATAATGGAAGGAAACATTCCACGTAGGAAAAATTATATATAAAAACAAAGATGAGGTGACTTACCGAACAAAAGCGCTGGCAGGTCGATAGACACACAAACAAACACAAACATACACACAAAATTCAAGCTTTCGCAACAAACTGTTGCCTCATCAGGAAAGAGGGAAGGAGAGGGGAAGACGAAAGGAAGTGGGTTTTAAAGGAGAGGGTAAGGAGTCATTCCAATCCCGGGAGCGGAAAGACTTACCTTAGGGGGAAAAAAGGACAGGTATACACTCGCACACACACACACACATATCCATCCACACATACAGACACAAGCAGACATATTTAAAGACAAAGAGTTTGGGCAGAGATGTCAGTCGAGGCAGAAGTGTAGAGGCAAAGAAGTTGTTGAAAGACAGGTGAGGTATGAGTGGCGGCAACTTGAAATTAGCGGAGATTGAGGCCTGGCGGATGACGAGAAGAGAGGATATACTGAAGGGCAAGTTCCCATCTCCGGAGTTCGGATAGGTTGGTGTTGGTGGGAAGTATCCAGATAACCCGGACGGTGTAACACTGTGCCAAGATGTGCTGGCCGTGCACCAAGGCATGTTTAGCCACAGGGTGATCCTCATTACCAACAAACACTGTCTGCCTGTGTCCATTCATGCGAATGGACAGTTTGTTGCTGGTCATTCCCACATAGAATGTGTCACAGTGTAGGCAGGTCAGTTGGTAAATCACGTGGGTGCTTTCACACGTGGCTCTGCCTTTGATCGTGTACACCTTTCGGGTTACAGGACTGGAGTAGGTGGTGGTGGGAGGGTGCATGGGACAGGTTTTGCATCGGGGGCGGTTACAAGGATAGGAGCCAGAGGGTAGGGAAGGTGGTTTGGGGATTTCATAGGGATGAACTAACAGGTTACGAAGGTTAGGTGGACGGCGGAAAGACACTCTTGGCGGAGTGGGGAGGATTTCATGAAGGATGGATCTCATTTCAGGGCAGGATTTGAGGAAGTCGTATCCCTGCTGGAGAGCCACATTCAGAGTCTGGTCCAGTCCTGGAAAGTATCCTGTCACAAGTGGGGCACTTTTGTGGTTCTTCTGTGGGGGATTCTGGGTTTGAGGGGACGAGGAAGTGGCTCTGGTTATTTGCTTCTGTACCAGGTCGGGAGGGTAGTTGCGGGATGCAAAAGCTGTTTTCAGGTTGTTGGTGTAATGATTCAGGGATTCCGGACTGGAGCAGATTCGTTTGCCACGAAGACCTAGGCTGTAGGGAAGGGACCGTTTGATGTGGAATGGGTGGCAGCTGTCATAATGGAGGTACTGTTGCTTGTTGGTGGGTTTGATGTGGACGGACATGTGAAGTTGGCCATTGGACAGGTGGAGGTCAACGTCAAGGAAAGTGGCATGGGATTTGGAGTAGGACCAGGTGAAACTGATGGAACCAAAGGAGTTGAGGTTGGAGAGGAAATTCTGGAGTTCTTCTTCACTGTGAGTCCAGATCATGAAGATGTCATCAATAAATCTGTACCAAACTTTGGGTTGGCAGACTTGGGTAACCAAGAAGGCTTCCTCTAAGCGACCCATGAATAGGTTGGCGTACGAGGGGGCCATTCTGGTACCCATGGCTGTTCCCTTTAATTGTTGGTAAGTCTGGCCTTCAAAAGTGAAGAAGTTGTGGGTCAGGATGAAGCTGGCTAAGGTGATGAGGAAAGAGGTTTTAGGTAGGGTGGCAGGTGATCGGCGTGAAAGGAAATGCTCCATCGCAGCGAGGCCCTGGACGTGCGGAATATTTGTGTATAAGGACGTGGCAGCAATGGTTACAAGGATGGTTTCCGGGGGTAACAGATTGGGTAAGGATTCCAGGCGTTCAAGGAAGTGGTTGGTGTCCTTGATGAAGGATGGGAGACTGCATGTAATGGGTTGAAGGTGTTGATCTACGTAGGCAGAGATACGTTCTGTGGGGGCTTGGTAACCAGCTACAATGGGGCGGCCAGGATGATTGGGTTTGTGGATTTTAGGAAGAAGGTAGAAGGTAGGGGTGCAGGGTGTCGGTGGGGTCAGGAGGTTGATGGAGTCAGGTGAAAGGTTTTGCAGGGGGCCTAAGGTTCTGAGGATCCTTGAAGCTCCGCCTGGACATCGGGAATGGGGTTACCTTGGCAAACTTTGTATGTGGTGTTGTCTGAAAGCTGACGCAGTCCCTCAGCCACATACTCCCGACGATCAAGTACCACGGTCGTGGAACCCTTGTCCGCCGGAAGAATGACGATGGATTGGTCAGCCTTCAGATCACGGATAGCCTGGGCAAGCAGTGGTGATGTTGGGTGTAGGATTAAGGTTTTTTAAGAAGGATTGAGATGCAAGGCTGGAAGTCAGAAATTCCTGGAAGGTTTGGAGAGGGTGATTTTGAGGAAGAGGAGGTGGGTCCCGCTGTGACGGAGGACGGAACTGTTCCAGGCAGGGTTCAATTTGGATGGTGTCTTGAGGAGTCGGATCATTAGGAGTAGGATTAGGATCATTTTTCTTTGTGGCAAAGTGATACTTCCAGCAGAGAGTACGAGTGTAGGACAGTAAATCTTCGACGAGGGCTGTTTGGTTGAATCTGGGAGTGGGGCTGAAGGTGAGGCCTTTGGATAGGACAGAGGTTTCGGATTGGGAGAGAGGTTTGGAGGAAAGGTTAACTACTGAATTAGGGTGTTGTGGTTCCAGATTGTGTTGATCGGAATTTTGAGGTTATGGAGGGAGTGGAGCTGGAAGTGGGAGATTGAGTAGATGGGAGAGACTGGGTTTGTGTGCAATGAGAGGAGGTTGAGGTTTGCTGGAAAGGTTGTGAAGGGTGAGTGAGTTGCCTTTCCGGAGGTGGGAAACCAGGAGATTGGATAGTTTTTTGAGGTGGAGGGTGGCATGCTGTTCTAATTTACGGTTGGCCTGTAGGAGGATGCTCTGAACAGCCGGTGTGGATGTGGGAGAGGAAAGATTAAGGACTTTTATTAAGGATAGGAGTTGACGGGTGTGTTCATTGGCTGCGTTGATGTGTAGGGGCAATCCGTGATCGTGATCTGAAGGCTGACCGATCCATCGTCATTCTTCCGGCGGACAAGGGTTCCACGACCGTGGTACTTGATCGTGGGGAGTATGTGGCTGAGGGACTGCGTCAGCTTTCAGACAACACCACATACAAAGTTTGCCAAGGTAACCCCATTCCCGATGTCCAGGCGGAGCTTCAAGGAATCCTCAGAACCTTAGGCCCCCTGCAAAACCTTCCACCTGACTCCATCAACCTCCTGACCCCACCGACACCCCACACCTCTTTCCTCATCACCTTAGCCAGCTTCATCCTGACCCACAACTTCTTCACTTTTGAAGGCCAGACATACCAACAATTAAAGGGAACAGCCATGGGTACCAGGATGGCCCCCTCGTACGCCAACCTATTCATGGGTCGCTTAGAGGAAGCCTTCTTGGTTACCCAAGTCTGCCAACCCAAAGTTTGGTACAGATTTATTGATGACATCTTCATGATCTGGACTCACAGTGAAGAAGAACTCCAGAATTTCCTCTCCAACCTCAACTCCTTTGGTTCCATCAGTTTCACCTGGTCCTACTCCAAATCCCATGCCACTTTCCTTGACGTTGACCTCCACCTGTCCAATGGCCAACTTCACATGTCCGTCCACATCAAACCCACCAACAAGCAACAGTACCTCCATTATGACAGCTGCCACCCATTCCACATCAAACAGTCCCTTCCCTACAGCCTAGGTCTTCGTGGCAAACGAATCTGCTCCAGTCCGGAATCCCTGAATCATTACACCAACAACCTGAAAACAGCTTTCGCATCCCGCAACTACCCTCCCGACCTGGTACAGAAGCAAATAACCAGAGCCACTTCCTCGTCCCCTCAAACCCAGAATCCCCCACAGAAGAACCACAAAAGTGCCCCACTTGTGACAGGATACTTTCCGGGACTGGACCAGACTCTGAATGTGGCTCTCCAGCAGGGATACGACTTCCTCAAATCCTGCCCTGAAATGAGATCCATCCTTCATGAAATCCTCCCCACTCCGCCAAGAGTGTCTTTCCGCCGTCCACCTAACCTTCGTAACCTGTTAGTTCATCCCTATGAAATCCCCAAACCACCTTCCCTACCCTCTGGCTCCTATCCTTGTAACCGCCCCCGATGCAAAACCTGTCCCATGCACCCTCCCACCACCACCTACTCCAGTCCTGTAACCCGGAAGGTGTACACGATCAAAGGCAGAGCCACGTGTGAAAGCACCCACGTGATTTACCAACTGACCTGCCTACACTGTGACGCATTCTATGTGGGAATGACCAGCAACAAACTGTCCATTCGCATGAATGGACACAGGCAGACAGTGTTTGTTGGTAATGAGGATCACCCTGTGGCTAAACATGCCTTGGTGCACGGCCAGCACATCTTGGCACAGTGTTACACCGTCCGAGTTATCTGGATACTTCCCACCAACACCAACCTATCCGAACTCCAGAGATGGGAACTTGCCCTTCAGTATATCCTCTCTTCTCGTCATCCGCCAGGCCTCAATCTCCGCTAATTTCAAGTTGCCGCCACTCATACCTCACCTGTCTTTCAACAACTTCTTTGCCTCTACACTTCTGCCTCGACTGACATCTCTGCCCAAACTCTTTGTCTTTAAATATGTCTGCTTGTGTCTGTATGTGTGGATGGATATGTGTGTGTGTGCGAGTGTATACCTGTCCTTTTTTCCCCCTAAGGTAAGTCTTTCCGCTCCCGGGATTGGAATGACTCCTTACCCTCTCCTTTAAAACCCACTTCCTTTTGTCTTCCCCTCTCCTTCCCTCTTTCCTGATGAGGCAACAGTTTGTTGCGAAAGCTTGAATTTTGTGTGTATGTTTGTGTTTGTTTGTGTGTCTGTCGACCTGCCAGCACTTTCATTTGGTAAGTCACATCATCTTTGTTTTTAGATATATATATAGTTATAATAGAGGGAAACATTCCACGTAGGAAAAATATATCTAAAAACAAAGATGTAGTGACTTACCAAATGAAAGTGCTGGCAGGTCGACAGACACACAAACAAACACAAACATACACACAAAATTCAAGCTTTCGCAACAAACTGTTGCCTCATCAGGAAAGAGGGAAGGAGAGGGAAAGACGAAAGGATGTGGGTTTTAAGGGAGAGGGTAAGGAGTCATTCCAATCCCGGGAGCGGAAAGACTTACCTTAGGGGGAAAAAAGGACGGCTATACACTCGCACACACACACATATCCATCCACACATATACAGACACAAGGATATATATATATATATATATATATATATATATATATATATATATATATATATATATGTGTGTGTGTGTGTGTGTGTGTGTTGTTGTTGACAAAGGCCTTAATGGCTGAAAGCTATAATTGTGAGTCTTTTTGTTGTGCCTATCTGCGACTCAGCATCTCCACTATATGGCGAGTAGCAGTGCAAAATTGTGTTAGATAAATACAAATATCAGCAGCACTGGGAAATACTTGAAATCACTGAAACTGTACAAGGCTGCATGGCCCAGTGGAATTTATGTCAGATTCTACATAGATATGTAGATATAACCTCGAAGAAAAAGGCTGGTGGAAGAAAGCACAGGTTACTTCCATCTACACAAAAAATAGCAAAAGCGATCCACACAACCACTGCTTCCACATTATCGACATCCGTCAATTAGAGAATCATTGAATGTTTCTGAGCTTGAGAGGTATCACAAATAGTATAACCTCTGCCATGCTACCAGTAGCCTATAGACCCCAACAACATGAGTAATGTAGAACCCGACACATGACATCCTGAAAGCCATCTATCATGGCTGTCATGTAGATGCAGATTCATTTGTCATATCAGCATTTATTAAGAAAAGTACAGTTGTATGGGTATTGAGTGTAATTTGTGACCCGAAACAGGATTTCCCAGTAGGTGGATAGCTATTGAAAGACGTAGAACTGACTTCCAGCATGATGAAGGAAAGTGTATTGGGATCCTTGCTGTTCTTGATGTTTATCAATGATGTAGCAGTTGATATTAATGGTACCCTCAGAAACTTTGCTATTTTCTATAAAAAAGTGCTATCTGAAAAAAGGTGCACAAATATTCAGGCAGCTCTTGGTAAGATTTCAGAGTGGTATGGTTTGTCAATTTTCTTCAGATGTTTAGAAATAAAAGTAGCACCTCATGACAGGAAATGAATGATTCACAGTCGAAGCATTTGGTAAGGTTTGTTTAATTGATATGACACTGGGAAAATGACAGTTAGCCTGCTCCAGAGATTGCTCACAAAACACTCCTATGGTTAATCTTAGGATACTGCGTAATGTATGGGACCTACAGCAAGTATCGGTAAGTGATATTGAATAAGATATGGTACATACAAAGAAGGGTAGGTAACCTGAATTGTGGCAGGTCTGTTTGATCCACTAGAAAGTGTTGTGGAAATCATGAAATACATTCGTGAGGAGATCAACTATTCCCAAAAGCCTACTTACAAAGCTTGAAGATATAGCTTAAAGTGAGTAATCTAGGGCTATGGTAACTGCCTCCAGCATGGGCTCACATAGTGTCTGTGACTATGTCTTATTACCGTACGAACAGCCTAAAATACGTCGCAATCTGAATGTCATGCACTTCACAGCTCCTCTGCCATGAACTTCACGGCGCTGGTGGTTTTTTTGAAAATGTCTGCATGTATAAATTGAAATGTGCTTCTTCTGTTCGATTTTTTCGTCTCTGTTATGATGGACTACTGTTTACGTGGTTTGAATGACTAATTCCACAATACTTTAATAACGTTACAGAAAGTGACTACTTATTACGTTTTTCGAACAATTAGTTGTTTGTGCATACCATCGGTAGATAAATTCGAATAACTCAATTTTCCGCCATCGTGCTTGTTTTGTTCGAGATGTTTTTCTCCACTGTCCGAAAATGGCGCTGCGGGAAGTCACGTGACGGTATTGTTTACATGTTTGAGTTCGCGGGCGGTTGTTTATGACTGCAGGAAGCCGTAAAGACGGTAATATTGTTTTGATTCCTCGGCGCTTGTGTTTAATCGTCGATATTACGCGTACTGTTATGGGTAAGTGCCTGCACGTTGTTCCAGTTATTTTGTTATATTGAATTTCATACCATTCTCGAGGTACAGCATCGTGTGCTATCATTTTTATTATATCACTATGATAAATGTGTCCAAATTACCACATTCGTGTGAAAACAGATGCACACTGTTTTCTAAGTCAGTCGATAATTTGGAATGCAGAAAAGAAAATTCACCGATTTAAACGGAAAAGTCTGCGTCTTGAAATTGAACCTTTATGACGATATTTCCATGCCAAGTGGTGTAATTTCGGAAAAAGTTTCCGCATGGGCATCACCAGTTTTGCTGAAGTTTGTGGGAACGTTCGCACATGTTCCTAATATGTATTGGTAATGTTTTACGATCACTAATTCACTGCTTCCGGAGATATAGTCGTTTATTTGACCCCTTACCGCAGCTGTCAACAGTGCACCTGTGTTTTCGACAACTTTGAGATACAATATCCCCCGCAATATTTACAAGGCCATCATATACAAAATTTTACGCTATTGTAAGGGAAATAATGAAAAAGATTTTCTAAGAAATTTTCATATGGAAAATTTGAAGCAGAGTAGGCTGAAAAATAAGCGTGCGAAAAATTAGAAGTTTAGCTTTTTACATTTCCGGAAGTATTTGCGGGATAAACATGGAGTTTGCATTCCCTAACTTACCAGTACAAGATCTTAGAATATAGAATTTTATCCTCCTTCTGCGTTCCAGTAGTTAACAAATTGAGGCCACAGTTGACGATTCTTTTAAACCGCTTTCATTAGAAAGACCATATTCTAAACCATCTAAAGACTAGATTTGGTTTTGCAATGTGAGCATATAAGATCGACTAAAAACGTCGACAAGGTGGAGGGGCATTGGAAATGGGCCGATCTTCCGCCGGTACTCAAATTAAATCTGACGTCATCTATTATGTTCTACACTGTTTTAATACTCTTTGTGGAAGATCATACGAAAAGTCCTGAAATCTTGATGACCAAGAAATGGGCATGAGGAAAAAAGAGGGAAAGAGAGAAAGTAGTCTTTTTAGTTTTTTATGACATCTGTACGACTGGCAACTCTGTAAAAATGAAGTGGAATAAGGAATCCAATAAAAACAATAGTGTTTCTTTTTCTTGTGACTCATAATAATATGAGACAATGACATTTGAAAAGTGTAGTTTTTTGGCTTCTGTCTTATCAAGATTTCTTCCAATCAATCCCATTAGTGACATCTGGTTGGCAGTAAAGTTTTTCTCATGACATTCTATCTACAGCAAATTAGTGAAACCTATAAAAAAATTCAAATAGCTCGAAGTAAGCATAAGCATAGAATGGATTTCTAACCTTGGCCTCTTTGACAATGCAGAAAAGTATCATCAGGCTTAGGATCCTGTGTAAAGAAGCTGTTATTGGTAAAGAAGCTGTTATTGGTTAAGAAACCCACACATGCCTGCTGTTGCACAGCTACCAAGCATTGCCCCTAGGATGATGAGGTCCTGGTTTTCTCACTTTAGAACGGACCAGTAATTGTTAAGCCACTATGGACCATACCAACACATTTATATACGTAATTTTTCGTCAGTACACTAATCTTCCACATGAAACATGAACTGTGCCAATTACATTATACCCTAAAATGGAATTTAACTAGTGCATCAATAGCACTACAGAATAAAAAGACATAATATATAAAATGAATCCATTCCATAAATGTCAGGAAGAGTGCCTTGAACTTTGCTAAAACTGTCACAGTGATGTAAAGCCTGAAACCCATATATATACGATGTATGCTGTAGGTGTTATGCAAATGCATTGCTACCATGATGTCCACTACATTGGTAATGCATAGGCAAGTTGTGAAGTTTATAAGCAGTTTGATTCTGTAGTTACATCAGAATAATTAATTGAAATATATCACGATGAGTCGTGAACAAATACATTTGTTTTTTGGAAGTTTTTCGAGTTACTCAGGGGTCATTTCGTGTCAATTCAACCAATTTGAGAAAATGTTCCAGCTGATAGTCTCAGATTTGGCTGAAATGTAGCTCACCGATGCTACCAAGTGTGGAACACTCGTACAAAATTTTAAGTTTCCCTGCCAATTAGTTCCAGAATTATGGCTTGTGGAAGAAGGTGGTGTGACGCGGAAATTGCAACCCGCACCTGGCAATCCATCTTCAGACCCAACTTCACATCTTCATAACTTTGGAACTATTCCGCACAGTCCAGTGAAATTTTTACAATCCAGTAACATCCACTTAGAGAACGCACTCTATGAATCAAAACACCAACAACATATTTCTGTGGGAAAATAAAAAATTCCAAAATGTGGTTTAAAAAATGTAATACGTTAAAAGGTACATATTGTAGGTGCCCTCTATGCCAAATATAATTCACTCAAAAAGGGTATAAATTTTTTTGTGGTAAGCTTGATGTGGCCTAAACACACACAGAACTTATCTTGCCCATATCAGGCACATAAACAGAGCTACATGCAAAAAAATTTGAAAAATTACCTGAAAAACATGGATTTCCTAAGTGTGGTAGCACAAAAGGGACAAGTGATATCCAAGCCAAATTTCAAACACTGCATAAGTAGACCATAATATAATATGTGGCAAAATTTCAACTTGTTATTGCAAGGCATTTGTGTACAATAAAAGTTAACAGAGATGTATTTGGTTATGTTTCTTTTAACACGATTTAGCAAGTAATAGAGATGATGTAGACAGCTTGTTTCAGATAAAGCTGAAGCAATTGTTGGGAACCATTAGACAACAGAAAGATAAACAATGGTAGTTTTCAGGGACAGAATGAGTCATTGTCAGGCAGGAACAACAAAGGAAACAAGTAACAATTACAGGTTACTCATGTTTTTAGGATTATAGTTCGGACTGGTCAGTACTGTTATGGAAAGTCAGTATGGAGGCAGAAGAGTGTACTAGTGGTGCTTTTGTTCAAAAAAGTTGCAGTATTGGTAGAGCACAAGCATCTGAATGTCATAAAACAACATATGGAACAAAATGTGGTATTTGCTTTGTACTGTATGATCTGGATGAATCTGACCAAGATTTGTTGCTATGGAGATCTGGGATACACCCTGTGGGCACAAGAAGTACAGTTCTCAGAAACTTTAGTGTTTGTTATCATGATATGAAAGTGTTTCTGGATAAGTGTTCTTTCCTACAAAGAAGTTGTTTTGATCCATTTCAGATTCATAAGAAGACAGTGAAGTGTAGCCTCAAAGAAATTGATATAAAATCAGTATTGAAAGTGAATCAGTGTATGGGACTTAACATGAAACCAGGACAAATGTTATGTTCCAGGTGTGTTACACTGCTAAAATTTGAAGAATATTCTGATAACAGCGGATGAGCAATTAAATACTTCAGTGACTGCTCTTGGTTTGAAGACACACAAAGTTGGGAAGAGAGACAGAAGAAAAATACAAGAAGCTCAAATGGAATTAAAACACAAAATAGCTGACATACTAATGGTGGAAGAGGAAGAAGAACTATCTGCTCCAAAGGAACAGAAATCAGCCAGAAATGCTCTGATTTGGACAAAATTGTGCATGATTTGAAAGAAAAATGTGCCATATCCACACGCCAGAAAAAAGTAACTATTCTTACCCTTGCACCTTCCAGCTGGTCTATTGACTACACTGCAAAGGAATTCAGTGTTTCTACATATATGGTAAAGCAAGCTAGGAAAATAAAAGCAACCCAAGAAGTGCTTCCACAACTTCAGCAAGCACAGGGTAAGCAATTGAGTTCAGAAATAAAGGTGCTAGTGTCAGTGTTTTATGAAAATAGTGATTACAGCCGAATAATGCCTGGAAAAAAAGACTACGTGATGGTGAAAATGGGAAATGTACGTGTACAGATTCAAAAAAGACTGTTGCTATGCAACCTTTTCAGAACGATATGTAGAATTCGAGGAAAAATATCCCAGTACCAAAGTAGCTTTATCATCTTTTTTCAGTCTTTGGCCAAAATGGGTTGTGCCTGTAAGTGCAAGGGGCACACACAATGTTTGTGTATGTAAGACCCATCAAAATGCTAAGCTGATGTTTGCTGCTATAAAGGATTCTGGTCTGGATTACAAAGGTGCAATGGAGCTGCTACTGTGTGGCTTCAGTGCCTACCAGTGCATGATACACAGGTGTGAAAAGTGTCCTGGTAAGGCAAATCTTGCAGAACACATGAATAACAAATTGTATGGTGATCTCCTTATGCATGATGATGAACTTGCTTCTTATAAACAATGGACACACGTGGATCGCCCAAGTCTTCAAACAAAGCAAAGTACAGTGGAAGATTTTGTTGAAATGTGTTGTCAAAAAACGGACAAACTGATCACACACACCTTCACAGCAACAGCACAATCGGCTTATCTCCAGTTTTGTAATGATGATTTGAAACAAGATGAAATTGTAGTAATACTAGACTTTTCTGAAAATTATGCATTTATAGTTCAAGATGCCATCCAAGGATATCATTGGGACAACAGTCAAGCAACTCTCCAGCCCAGTCAAGCAACTATCCAGCCATATGCGATTTACTATAGAGGTGAATCAGGTGATGTGTCTGTCGTGAACCTGTGCATTTTTAGTGACTGTTTAATTCGTGCTGCCTTTGCAGTTCATACCCACATTCCCACTGTCGTGGCATATGTGAAAAACAAGCTGCCTCACATACATTTTGCGAAATACTTCAGTGATGGGGCAGCTAGTCAGTACAAAAACTGTAAAAGTCCCAAAAATTTATGCACGCATTACCACGATTTTCAGATCCATGCAGAATGGAATTTTTTCGCAACAAGTCACGGTAAAAATGTATGTTATGGTATCGGTGCTACCATTAAGCACATGGCATCACGGGCTAGTCTGCAGCACCCTACAGGAGGTCACATTCTAACACCTCTCCAATTATTTACCTGGGTACAGAAAAATATCTCTGGCATACAATCATTCTACGTTTCAAAAGATGAGGTGAAATCAATTGAAGAGTTGCTAAAAAGCAGACTAGAATGCGTTAAAACTATTGCAGGCACAAGGAGCCATCATCGCTTCTCTCCAGCGGACTCTGACAATGTGCAGATGAGCAGACTGTCCGGCTATAACTATAGGTTCATGCACAACATGTGTCTTCACAGTGTGTCTGACTCAGCATTCAGAAGCAAAAGCAGCAACATACAACCAGGTTGCTATGTTATTGCTGTTTATGATGACAAATGGTACTTAGGATGTGTTGCAGAGTGCTGTGAAGCAGAAGGTGATGTATTTGTGAACTTCATGGCACCAGCAGGAGCAGCAAGATCATTTCATTGGCCACGTTTGGCAGACAGGTGTCGGATTCCTTTTGAGCATATTCTTACGACAGTTCCAGTTCCAGTTCCTACCACAGTGTCAGGAAGACAGTACAATTTGCCACTCAATGTACAGAGTACAGTAGCTAAAGTGTGGGATAACTTCTGTTCGAAGCACAATCGACTGGTTTTTAGCAGTTAAGGTGCAGTAAACATTAATTATATGTTGTGTTAATCTGTCTATATGTTGTTGCTTAGTGATTAAACAGTTGTGGGAGAGAATAAGAAGAGGCAGAAAAGTTTAAGATATGTTTTTTCAAAATTGTGTTGTGGAACAATGGCCACACCACCAAATAATGTCTGTTAACTTCCATTGTACACAATTGTCTTGCAATAACATGCTGAAATTTTGAGATATATATCATTATGGTGTACTTATGCAGTGTGTGAAATTTGGCTTGGATACCACTTGACAGAGAAAGTTATGTTGAAGAAAGAAACAAAGCCAAACAGATAATTGCAGCATCCAAGGAGAAATCTTGGGAAGACTTTGGAAACAGGGTGGAGACTATGGGTCAAGCTGCTGGAGAATCATTCTGGAGTGTAATTAGCAGTCTTCGAAAGGGAGGTAAGAAGGAAATGACAAGTATTTTTGACAGGTCAGGAAAACTGCTTGTGAGTCCTGTGGATTCCTTGGGCAGATGGAGGGAATATTTTGAAGAGTTGCTCAATGTAGGTGAAAATACGTCAGTAAGGTTTCAGATTTCGATGTACAATGGGATAGGAATGAGGATGGAAATATGATCACATTTGAGGAAGTGGTGAAAATGGTCAATAGATTGCAGTGCAATAAAGCAGCTGGGGTGGATGAAATTAAGTCGGAACTCATCAAATACAGTGGAATGTCAGGTCTTAAATGGGTACACAGGATAATTGAAATGGCCTGGGAGTCGGTACAGGTTCCATCAGGCTGGACAAAAGCAGTAATCACACCAATCTTTAAACATGTAAACAGAAAAGATTGTAACAACTACAGAGGTATCTGTTTAATCAGCGTTGTGGGTAAAATCTTCTCAGGTATTGTTGAAAGGAAAGTGCGAGTATTAGTTGAGGACCAATTGGATGAAAATCAGTGTGGGTTTAGGCCTCTTAGAGGTTGTCAGGGCCAGATCTTTAGCTTACGGCAAATAATGGAGAAGTGCTATGAATGGAACAGGGAATTGTATCTATGCTTTATAGATCTAGAAAAGGCATATGACCGGGTTCCTAGGAGGAAGTTATTGTCTGTTCTACGAGATTATGGAATAGGAGGCAAACTTTTGCAAGCAATTAAAGGTCTTTACATGGATAGTCAGGCAGCAGTTAGAGTTGACGGTAAATTGAGTTCATGGTTCAGAGTAGTTTCAGGGGTAAGACAAGGCTGCAACCTGTCTCCACTGTTGTTCATATTATACAGGGTGGTCCCGAATTCATGGTACAAACTTTAATGGTAGGTGCAGGACATTGTAACAAGGATATATTGTATAGGAATGTATAGTCCCAGGTGACGCGGTGAGGCGTAAACAGGGGAAATAACGGCCGAAAGGAAAACGAAAGATTTTATTGAAATCGTTGTTGACAAGTGTCATGTTTACAGTAAGTGTTCAAAATTGCGTCCACCATGAGCGATACATGCTTGACAGCGTCGGTGCAGCGATTGGCGTACACGTTCAAAGATGCCTGGTATTTCACGCACACCTGCAGCAGCTACAGATATGCGAGCAACGAGATCCTCATCTGAGTCAACTGGAGTCTCATAAACAAGACTCTTAAGATGTCCCCATAAAAAGTAATCGAGGCAAGAGAAATCAGGAGATCGGGGTGGCCAAGGGACTGGTCCACCACGCCCAATCCATCTAGCACCAAACGTGGCATTCAGGTAATTCCGTACAGCAGTGCTGAAGTGTGCTGGCGCTCCATCGTGCTGAAACCACATGCGGTTACGAATGGCGAGCGGAACATCTTGCAGCAGTTCTGGTAACACTTCTTGCAGAAAAATAAGATAGCTTTCGCCACAGAGTCGCGTGGGTAGTAAGTATGGCCCAATCAAAAAGTCGTTCACAATACCAGCCCACACATTAATACCGAAACGTTGTTGATACGCATGTGGACGCGTTGCATGTGGATTATCTGTTGCCCACACATGGGAATTGTGCGCATTAAAGACACCCTCGCGTGAAAATGTCGCTTCATCTGTAAATAGCACATGACCTACGAAATCCGGCTGCAACGCACATTGCTGCAACAACCACTGGCAGAAGTTCACGCGAAGAGGATAATCTGCCGGATTCAATGCTTGTACTTTTTGAAAATGGAAGGGGTGTAAGCGATTTTCATTTAACACTCTGCATACAGTCTGATGACTCACATGTACGTCACGCGCAACAGTTCTTGTGCTTGACTCGGGTCTATCAGCCACTATGTTCAAGATGCGTTCTTCCAGTCTTGGAGTGCGTACAGCTCTTAATCGACCAGCGTCATGTCTGTTGACGTCGAACGTACCTGTTTCACAAAGTTGACGATGTAACCGTTGAAAAATTCTATGATCCGGCATTCGTCGATTAGGATACTCCGCGCGATACATTCGTAACGCAGCTCTGGCGTTACCATTTGCACGGCCGTACATGTAATGCATGTCTGCTTTTTCTGCATACGTAAAGTCACCCATCGTCTACGGCAGCACAATTGTGAATGGCGCTTGTCCCTACTGCGATACATCATGTTCATCTACTGCCCTCTACCGGCAGTGACACCAACCGATCACTCCATTTCTCTTTCCCCTGTTTACGCCTCACCGCGTCACCTGCGACTATACATTCCTATACAATAAATCCTTGTTACAATGTCCTGTACCTACCATTAAAGTTTGTACCATGAATTCGGGACCACCCTGTATATGGATCATATGTTGAAAACAATAGACTGGCTGGGTGAGATTAAGATGTGTGAACACAAAATAAGCAGTCTCGCATATGCGGATGACTTAGTTGTGATGGCAGATTCAATTGAAAGTTTGCAAAGTACTATTTCAGAGCTAGATCAGAAATGTAAGGACTATGGTATGAAGATTAGCATCTCCAAAACGAAAGTAATGTCAGTGGGAAAGAGATATAAATGGATTGAGTGCCAAATAGGAGGAACAAAGGTAGAACAGGTGGACGGTTTCAAGTACTTATGATGCATATTCTCACAGGATGGCAACATAGTGAAAGAACTGGAAGCGAGATGTAGCAAAGCTAATGCAGTGAGCGCTCAGCTACGATCTACTCTCTTCTGCAAGAAGGAAGTCAGTACCGAGACTAAGTTATCTGTGCACCGTTCAATCTTTCGACAACTTTGTTGTATGGGAGTGAAAGCTGGGTGGATTCAGGTTACCTTATCAATAAGGTTGAGGTTACGGATATGAAAGTAGCTAGGATGATTGCAGGTACTAGTAGATGGGAACAATGGCAGGAGGGTGTCCACAATGAGGAAATCAAAGAAAAACTGGGAGTGAACTCTATAGATGTAGCAGTCAGGGCGAACAGGCTTAGATGGTGGGGTCATGTTACACGCATGGGAGAAGCAAGGTTACCCAAGAGACTCATGGGTTCAGCAGTAGAGGGTAGGAGGAGTCGGGGTAGACCAAGGAGCAGGTACCTGGATTCGGTTAAGAATGATTTTGAAGTGATAGGCTCAACATCAGAAGAGGCACCAATGTTAGCACGGAATAGGGGATCATGGAGGAATTTTATAAAGGGGACTATGCTCCAGACTGAACGCTGAAAGGCATAATCAGTCTTAAATGACGATGATGATGATGATGATGATGATGATGATGATGATGATGACCACTTGTCCCTTTTGTGCTACCACACTTAGAAAATCCATGTTTTTCAGGTAATTTTTCAAGTTTTTGTATTTTCGTGTGCATGTAATTCAGTTTTTGTGACTGATATGGGCATGATGAGTTCTGTGTGTGTTTAGGCCACATTAAGCTTACCACAAAAAAAAAAAAAAAAAAAACCTTTTTTTGAGTGAATTATATTTGGCATAGAGGGCACCTACTATATGTACCTTTTAACGTATTACATTTTTTAATCACATTTTGGAATTTTTTATTTTCCCTCAGAAATATGTTGTTGGTGTTTTGATTCATGGAGTGTGTTCTCTAAATGGATGTTACTGGGTTGTAAACATTTCACTGGACTGTATGGAATAGTTCCAAAGTTATTAAGACGTGAAGTTGGGTCTGAAGATAGATTGCCAGATGCGGGTTGCAATTTCTGGGTCACGCCACCTTCTATCACAAGTCATAAATCTGGAACTAATTGGCAGGGGAAACTAATACTTTGTACATGAGTTTTCCACACATGGTAGAATTAGTGTACTGAATTTCAGTCAAATCTGAGACTATGAGTTGGAGCCCCCGGATGAACTGATGTGGAATGACCCTCAGACTCGATCTCACTTCGTAGTCAGCATGACTTCTGTTATTGCTTTCGTGGGGGAGTATTAAACATCTGTAGAACACTGACTGTAAAAGAAGTCTGCTTTACTTTGAGTACCATCGGAATATAGGGCCATATTTGATGCTCTTCCACCTTGTCTTTTTTTTTTGCTTTATATGCTTGTATTGCAAAACCAAATATAGTATTAAGTCCTTGAATTGGTAAATTATTACGTGCAAAGTTTCAGATTTATCTCGCAATTACTTCTGAAATATAAAAAGGTTTTTTTTGGGGGGCAGGGGGGGGGGGGGGCTGGCTTACCTTCAAATTAGCCACTCGAAAATTGCTCACGAAATCTTTTTTTATTATTTATTGTAATAATTGCATTTCTCTGACGAATGGAAGACAAATGCCTACAATGACAAAGTGGAGATCAGAAATGACCAGCTTTGTGGTAAAAAATGCTTATAGCTGCATAAACTAACAGTTTCAATAGGAATACATTTAAGTTTGAAATTTTGCATTGTATAACATCATTTCTCTAGTAGTACTTGTTTCAGTTAATTCTTTAACACATTTCAGTTGGTTATCTTAAGAATGGATGTTGTTGTAAGATAGTGTTCCTGTTGCACATGGGTTGCAGTCTGCAGCCTTTTTAGTAGGCTACTTTTAATTCAGTGAAAGTTTTCCCTTCCCCATGTATTGTAGTTATGTACATTACTGATCATTACATTATGTTCTGGATGTAGTAAAACATGATTGTGTGCAGAATGTATTACATAGCATAGATGGTATGTATATTTAGTTTCTGTGATGGCTTTCTCTTGTTTGCTGTAGATACTATCTTTTTCCTTGTTTAAAATGCTTGTCTTGGATGACTGTTGGTGCCTCACTATAGATCACAATATCATACTGAAGATGCCTTGTGGTGTCATAGTCCAGGAAGTAAATACATACTTGTTCTCACTTTCTTAGAAATATGGTCAAAATATTCCTTCCAGACTGGGTACTTTTCAACAACAATAGTAATAATACCCAAAGATTTGTTTTTTTATTTGTATAGCTAAGTGCCACACATTCTGAGATATCAAGGAATATTGGAGGGATGTGGCAGGGGAGGGGGGTAAAGATTGTAAAGGGGGACCAAGAAATGGATACAGTAAGCAGATTCAGAAATATGCAGGTTGCAGTAGTTATTTGGAGATTAAGAGACTTGTACAGGATAGAGTAGTGTGGAGAGCTGCATCAAAGTAGTCTTTAGACTGAAGATCACATCAACACCAAGTGCCAGTGAAGGTGTAAATGAAATACATTTTTGTATTATATCAGATCCAGAAGGATGTAGGTTGCAGTAAGTACTAGGAGATGAAGAAGCTTGCACAGGATAGAGTAGCGTGGAGAGCTGCATCAAACCAGTCTCAGGACTGAAGACAACAACAACATATATAAGCAAGAATTGCAGTGCCACTGTATTCTGTTTATATTCAAGCAGCTTATTTGTGGCACGACAGTTGACAGAATGTTATCATAGATTTCACTACTGCTGGGATCAGTTTGCACACCTCTACCCCAGCTGAAAAAAATCCATCCACTAGAGGGAACAATTCATTTTCATTTTAAGATGACTGTTTCTTTTCTACGGAAAATTTATCAGGATGGCTACATCATGGCCATAGAGTGGAGGGGATGCCTATATTTCATTTTCACTACACATTTTCAATGTACAGGTACCCTGATTGCCAAGTAAGCTGACACATTTAGCATTATTGTTGTTATCTTCTGTCTGCTCCAATAACTTTGATTTTTGGAACAGGAATCAAAAATGAATTGATAATCCTTACTATATGTATATTGAGAAATAATATGAAATATCCCTAGGACAGATCATTGTAAGTGACCAATTCCACTCGCCTGCTTTGACCCGTGACGCAATGGTGTGGTGTGTGAGGTCACTATGCCACAATGTGTTTGTGTTGTTTTGTGTTTGTAGATGTTATGTTGTGGTGCCCTCTGGTGGTGGATGTTGACGGTTGAGTTTAACATGTGGCATTGGGTGCACTTGAGTCTTGGTTATCACTGTGGTAACATGGGTTTATTTGAGTCTGGGTAATTAGGGCTATAACATGAATTTGGTAGTGAATGCTTTGTTTTCAGTGAGTTTTTATTTTACTTGTGTGCTTGGCATTTTTGTTAGGTCTGACTAGCTTGACGTTTGTCATGGTTTTTGGTGTGTGTGTGAGTGAGTGAGCGCGTGCAGCTGTGTGTGTCCAATCTAAGTGATTTTATCAAAAGCTTATGTTGGTAAATAATTTTTTTTATGTTCTATTCTATAGTGATTGTGATGTTTTGTTTGTTTTTTATTTATGGTATTTTGGTTGTGTTTTAATGTATCTAGTGAATTTGGGTTTTGGTTTCAGTGGTGTTTTCTGAGTTTTGTAGCTTGTGAAGTTTGTGGTTGTGTTTTGTTTGCAAGTAGGTATCAGGAGCTGTGTGTGCACTATATAGGTCAAGGGAAAAGTCAGATTCCACTTTTTGGAGTTTTGGGTATTAGTTTTTTAGTATCAAGGGCATCGTTTGAGCTGTATCGGTCAAGGGAAATGTCCAATTCTGGTCGTCATAGTTGATAGTGTTGGTTTTGTGGTATTGAGGGCTTTGTTTGAGCTACACTGGCCAAAGGAAATGTCTGATTCTGTTTTTCAGAATTGCGGATGTTGGTTTTTTGGTATTGGTGAGCTTTGTTTGAGCTTGTAGGTCAAATGAAGTGTTCCATTCCTGTTGTATTTGTGGCATTGTTTCGTAACTTGAGATTTTTTGTGTATAATATTTGTTTTGGGATGGCGTGGTGTTTAGTATTATTATATATCTTGGTTGTCCCCACCCTAAACCACCCATTTCCCTTGGTTGTTCTGTTAGTTTCATTTTATTGGTGGAGTGAGAAGTTCTTTTGTTGTTTTTATTTTGGTTCATTTTTATTGGCACGTCTATGTAGTGACGACATCTCATTATTTTGGATACGCTTGAAGTAGGTGTTTCTGTGACACTGATAACGTCGTGAGTAAAAGCAGTTGCATGTAATCTGAAGCTTCCCTAATGCACATAGGTCTATTATTTTCTGGTAGTGAGGGACTTAAGATCAGTATAAAGATGTCACACAGCAAATGCTAGGGAAAACAAGAATTTTTAAAGCCGTGCCGTATTCAGTTTCTTGTAGGAAAGTTTCACTCTGACAGGTAATCCATTTTGTAGGGAATCTGTTATTATCTCTGCATTGTGATAATAAACCTCCCCTGATGGGAGTATCTAATGAATATTCTGTATCTCTGCGCACAATACCATACCAACTTTTTAAAACTGTAACCTCATTGTCTTTAATGTAAATAGCTTATTTTCAAAGAAAAAGACAAAAGTTGTGTGCAAGATGGATGTAGGACTTACTTCCATGTTCTGAAGACCCTTGTGAAATCAAACAGCTGATCATAAAATGAAACTCTCATTATCTAGAGGCCTCACCTGATCAGTGCAACATCCATTTTCCACTTTGCAGTTCTTGATAGTTTTGCGTTTTCCTACCTCCAGAAAGTCAGTCCTGTTTAGTGGTGCTGGCATTCTCTGGACACAAAGAGAAGTGTTAGTTTCGAGCACTGTAGAAGATGTAAGATTACATTTATGCAGTAGCTGACAGTGAAAGGTATAAAAAAGGTACACAAATTATGTTGTGTCGACTCTGTAAATAAATCATGTGTTTCATCTCCCTGTTTTTAAGGGTAGCCATGAGACATTCCATCATCATAACTTTCTGATCAGATTTCTTATGTCCAATTAGGGCTTGAATCCTCTCCACAGCCACACCACATTAGGCTCTTACTACTGTTTGTATCCTATGAAGTCTCTTTTCCACATGACTGGTGCACACAATACATAACAAGTGGTTTGGTTATAAATAATTGTGTTCTTTATCACAATCGTATCTTATCGTTGCATTTTACTTCCAATATCCATGCAGCATAAAGTGATGTTTTTATTACTATGATGTTGTTGTTGTTGTGGTCTTCAGTCCTGAGACTGGTTTGATGCAGCTCTCTATGCTACTCTATCCTGTGCAAGCTTCTTCATCTCCCAGTACCTACTGCAACCTACATCCTTCTGAATCTGCTTAGTGTATTCATCTCTTGGTCTCCCTCATGATTTTTACCCTCCATGCTGCCCTCCAATGCTAAATTTGTGATACCTTGATGCCTCAGAACATGTCCTACCAACTGATCCCTTCTTCTAGTCAAGTTGTGCCACAAACTCCTCTTCTCCCCAGTTCTATTCAATACCTCCTCATTGGTTATGTCATCTACCCATCTAATCTTCAGCATTCTTCTGTAGCACCACATTTCGAAAGCTTGTATTCTCTTCTTGTCCAAACTATTTATCGTCCACGTTTCACTTCCATACATGGCTATACTCCATACAAATACTTTCAGAAATGACTTCGTGACACTTAAATCTATACTCGATGTTAACAAATTTCTCTTCTTCAGAAACGCTTTCCTTACTATTGCCAGTCTACATTTTATATCTTCTCTACTTCGACCATCATCAGTTATTTTGATCCCCAAATAGCACAACTCCTTTACTACTTTAAGTGTCTCATTTCCTAATCTAATTCCCTCAGCATCACCCGACTTAATTCGACTTCATTCCATTATCCTCGTTTTGCTTTTGTTGATGTTCATCTTTTATCCTCCTTTCAAGACACTATCCATTCCTTTCAACTGCTCTTCCAAGTCCTTTGCTGTCTCTGACAGAATTACAATGTCATTGGCGAACATCAAAGTTTTTATTTCTTCTCCATGGATTTTAATACCTACTCCGAATTTTTCTTTTGTTTCCTTTACTGCTTGCTCAATATACAGATTGAATAACATCGGGGAGAGGTTACAACCCTGTCTCACTCCCTTCCCAAACACTGCTTCCCTTTCATGCCCTTCGCCTGTTATAACTGCCATCTGGTTTCTGTACAAATTGTAAATAGCCTTTCGCTCCCTGTACTTTACCCCTGCCACCTTTAGAATTTGAAAGTGAGTATTCCAGTCAACATTGTCAAAAGCTTTCTCTAAGTCTACAAATGGTAGAAACATAGGTTTGCCTTTCCTTAATCTTTCTTCTAAGATAAGTCGTTAGGTCATTATTGCCTCACGTGTTCCAACATTTCTACGGAATCCAAACTGATCTTCCCCGAGGTCGGCTTCTACCAGTTTCTCCATTCGTCTCTATAGAATTTGCGTTAGTATTTTGCAGATGTGGCTTATTAAACTAATAGTTCGGTAATTTTCACATCTGTCAACACCTGCTTTCTTTGGGATTGGAATTGTTATATTATTCTTGAAGTCTGAGGTTATTTTGACTGTCTCATACATCTTGCTCACCAGATGGTAGAGTTTTGTCAGGACTGGCTCTCCCAAGGCCGTCAGTAGTTCTAATGGAATGTTGTCTACTCCTGGGGCCTTGTTTCGACTCAGGTCTTTCAGTGCTCTGTCAAACTCTTCACGCAGTATCGTATCTCCCATTTCATCTTCATCTACATCCTCTTCCATTTCCATAATACTGTCCTCAAGTACGTCGCCCTTGTATAGACCCTCTATATACTCCTTCCACCTTTCTGCTTTCCCTTCTTTGCTTAGAACTGGATTTCCATCTGAGCTCTTGATATTCATACAAATGACTCTCTTTTCTCCAAAGGTCTCCCCTAGTGAGAGAAGCCTCTACATCCTTACATTTGTCCTCTAGCCATCTGTGCTTAGCCATTTTGCACTTCCTGTCAATCTCATTTTTGTGACGTTTGTATTACTTTTTGCCTGCTTCATTTGCTGCATTTTTATATTTTCTCCTTTCATCAATTAAGTGCAATATTTCTTCTGTTACCCAAGGATTTCTAGTAGCCCTCATCTTTTTACCTACTTGATCCTCTGCTGCCTTCACTACTTCATCCCTCAGAGCTACCCATTCTTCTTTTACTGTATTTCTTTCCCCCATTCGTGTCAATTGTTCCCTTATGCTCTCCCTGAAACTCTGTGCAACCTCTGGTTTAGTCAGCTTATCCAGGTCCCATCTCCTTAAATTCCCACCTTTTTGCAGTTTCTTCAGTTTTAATCTGCAATTCATAACCAATAGATTGTGGTCAGAGTCCACATCTGCCCCTGGAAATATCTTACAATTTAAAACCTGGTTCCTAAATCTCTGTCTTACCATTATATAATCTATCTGATACCTTCTAGTATCTCCAGGATTCTTCCAGGTATACAACCTTCTTTTATGATTCTTGAACCAAGTGTTAGCTATAATTAAGTTATGGCCTGTGCAAAATTCTACCAGACGGCTTCCGCTTTCATTTCTTACCCCCAATCCATATTCACCTACTATGTTTCCTTCTCTCCCTTTTTCCTACTCGCGAATTCCAGTCACCCATGACTATTAAATTTTTGTCTCCCTTCACTACCTGAGTAATTTCTTTTATCTCATCATACATTTCATCGATTTCTTAATCATCTGCAGAGCTAGTTGGCATATAAACTAGTACTACTGTAGTAGGCATGGGCTTCGTGCCTATCTTGGCCACAATAATGTGTTCACTATGCTGTTTGTAGTAGCTTACCCGCATTCCTATTTTTTTATTCATTATTAAACCTACTCCTGCATTACCCCTATTTGATTTTGTATTTATAACCTTGTATTCACCTGACCAAAAGTCTTGTTCCTCCTGCCACCGAACTTCACTAATTCCCACTATATCTAACTTTAACCTATCCATTTCCCTTTTAAAATTTTCTAACCTACCTGCCCGATTAAGGGATCTGACATTCCACGCTCTGATCTGTAGAACACCAGTTTTCTTTCTCCTGGTAACGACTTCCTCCTGAGAAGTCCCCACCCAGAGATCCGAATGGGGGACTATTTTACCTCCAGAATATTTTACCCAAGAGGACGCCATCATCATTTAACCATACAGTAAAGCTGCATGCCCTCGGGAAAAATTATGGCTGTAGTTTCCCCTTGTTTTCAGGCATTCACAGTTCCAGCACAGCAAGGCCGTTTTGGTTAGTGTTACAAGGCCAGATCAGTCAATCATCCAGACTGTGGCCCCTGCTACTACTGAAAAGGCTGCTGGCCCTCTGCAGGAACCACACGTTTGTCTGGCCTCTCAACAGATACCCCTCCGTTGTGGTTGCACCTACGGTACGGCCATCTGTATCGCTGAGGCACGCAAGCCTCCCCACTAATGGCAAGGTCATGGTTCATGATGTAGTACAGAATTTGCTGCCAATGTCATGGAAGTTAGTAGTAGAAATTTATTGATTGTACAGGAACTTTAATTGAGGGTAGCAAGGCAGAATCAGCAACACTGAATTCTGTTTTCAGATATTTCTGCACAAAGGAAAATCCAATTCGGACATAGGTCGATGACCTGATGAAATTTCTATCATATTCTACACAGAATTTACAGTCAAGTTAGCTCCCATTTTTAACTGTAGTCTACATAATAAATTTGCCTCATGTACGAAAGGTGATCACTTAGTAACAGATCGATGGATTTGGCTGATTTTTGTTGTTTGTGTAATTACCGGGACAAGGTGTGTATTAAAGAAAGTTTTTGGAAAATTCACTAGAAAAGTTCGAAGTTTCAATGGTATTTTTTGTATGAAAATCTTAATAATCTGAATGAAAGATATCTGATGGTCAGTTTGACTGTTCTGCTGTCATGTATTTTCGTATAAAAAGAAGTGACATTCACAGTTGCTGTCCCATGTTCTCATAACAACAACAAATTCCTCATTGAATGTTGATATAATAAAATTAAAAAAACACCATTTTGAAGGCACTATTTCAGTGTTTATTTACAGTGATCATATCCTTGGTGTGTTACAGATTTGAAATGATGTCAGTTCGTGGTAACTTGATGTGTTGCAAACATTCAGTTAATTTCAGTTTGTGGTTTATTTATTTGGAAAAAATGCCACCAGCGAGCCATCAGTATGTGATTCGGCATACACTCAGTGCAGGCCAACTACATGATTGGCGAGTCAGTGAGACCGGTGAAAAGTGTGGACGGCATTTGGGAGCATATCGAATAAGAATTGTATAAACACTTCACGTTAAACCGGCTGTGAGAAAGAGTGTGCTAAACTTTGCTGTGAAAATATGTGGTTTTGTTTTTCATTTCACAGTCATTTTTAACAGAAAACAGGAAAGTTGTGTTTATGGCTAAATTTATAATCCTGCCTGTTCATAGGTTAAAACTGTGTGAAATAGTGTCAGTAAAGCTACTATCTTTGCAAACCAGGCAGTCGAATAGGTCTCCCTCGTGGCCCGTGTAGTAAAGATCCCAACTGATTAACCTATTCACTGTGACTTGTGTTCCCAATCGAGGTTCCATTTGCGATAACAATAAGGTCAGTGAGAGGGGGAGGAGGATGTGGACAGAGAGAGGAGGGAGGAGGGGATAGACAGAGAGAGTGTGGGACAAGGGATGCACTATGAGGGGGGGAGATGATGGACAGAGATAGGGGAAGGATGAGGAGGAGAGTTAGTTAGTTAGTTGGTTGGTTGCGTGTTCTGTTGATCACTCCCATGGTACAGTAGCCGTTATGATGTGGAACGTGTCAAGTGCCCAAGAAATGCACATATGAAACAATTTTTTTAACAAAGATGATGTGACTTACCAAACAAAAGTGCTGGCAGGTCGATAGACACACAAACAAACACAAACATACACACAAAATTCAAGCTTTCGCAACCAACGGTTGCTTCATCAGGAAAGAGGGAAGGAGAGGGAAAGATGAAAGGATGTGGGTTTTAAGGGAGGGGGTAAGGATTCATTCCAATCCCGGGAGCGGAAAGACTTACCTTTTGGGGAAAAAAGGACAGGTATACACCCGCGCGCGCGCGCGCGCTCACACACACACACACACACACACACACACACACACACACCTGCACATACACAGACACAAGCAGACATTTGTAAAGGCAAAGAGTTTGGGCAGAGATGTCAGTCGAGGCGGAAGTAAAGAGGCAAAGATGTTATGAAAGACAGGTGAGGTATGAGCGGCGGCAACTTGAAATTAGCGGAGGTTGAGGCCTGGTGGATAACGAGAAGAGAGGATATACTGAAGGGCAAGTTCCCATCTCCGGAGTTCTGAAGGGTTGGTGTTAGTGGGAAGTATCCAGATAACCCGGACGGTGTAACACTGTGCCAAGATGTGCTGGCCGTGCACCGAGGCATGTTTAGCCACAGGGTGATCCTCATTACCAACAAACACTGTCTGCCTGTGTCCGTTCATGCGAATGGACAGTTTGTTGCTGGTCATTCCCACATAGAAAGCTTCACAGTGTAGGCAGGTCAGTTGGCAAATCACGTGGGTGCTTTCACATGTGGCTCTGCCTTTGATTGTGTACACCTTCCGGGTTACAGGACTGGAGTAGGTGGTGGTGGGAGGGTGCACGGGACAGGTTTTACACCGGGGCCGGTTACAAGGGTAGGAGCCAGAGGGTAGGGAAGGTGGTTTGGGGATTTCATAGGGATGAACTAACAGGTTACGAAGATTAGGTGGACGGTGGAAAGACACTCTTGGTGGAGTGGGGAGGATTTCATGAAGGATGGATCTCATTTCAGGGCAGGATTTGAGGAAGTCGTATCCCTGCTGGAGAGCCACATTCAGAGTCTGATCCAGTACCGGAAAGTATCCTGTCATAAGTGGGGCACTTTTGTGGTTCTTCTGTGGGAGGTTCTGGGTTTGAAGGGATGAGGAAGTGGCTCTGGTTATTTGCTTCTGTACCAGGTCGGGAGGGTAGTTGCGGGATGCGAAAGCTGTTTTCAGGTTGTTGGTGTGATGGTTCAGGGATTCCGGACTGGAGCAGATTCGTTTGCCACGAAGACCTAGGCTGTAGGGAAGGGACAGTTTGATGTGGAATGGGTGGCAGCTGTCATAATGGAGGTACTGTTGCTTGTTGGTGGGTTTGATGTGTCCGGACATGTGAAGCTGGCCATTGGACAGATGGAGGTCAACGTCAAGGAAAGTGGCATGGAATTTGGAGTAGGACCAGGTGAATCTGATGGAACCAAAGGAGTTGAGGTTGGAGAGGAAAATCTGGAGTTCTTCACTGTGGGTCCAGATCATGAAGATGTCATCAATAAATCTGTACCAAACTTTGGGTTGGCAGGCCTGGGTAACCAAGAAGGCTTCCTCTAAGCAACCCATGAATAGGTTGGCGTACGAGGGGGCCATCCTGGTACCCAAAAGTTCCCATCTCTGGCTGCAACCCTTCTTTCCATCTGTCCCTATACCAGTTCCAAACTGAACAATCCATTGCCCTCACCCACCTAATTCTTCACCTACACATCAACTCGGCCAATGAACACACCCGTCAACTCCTATCCTTAATAGAACTCCTCACACAGCATAACTTAATCATAGCTGACACTTGGTTCAAGAGTCATAAAAGAAGGTTGTATACATGGAAGAATCCTGGAGATACTAGAAGGTTTCAGATGGCTTATATAATGGTAAGACAGAGATTTAGGAACCAGGTTTTAAATTGTAAGTCATTTCCAGGGGCAGATGTGGACTCTGACGAGAACCTACTGGTTATGAATTGTAGATTAAAACTGAAGAAACTGCAAAAAGGTGGGAATTTAAGGAGATGGGACCTGCATAAACTGAGAGAACCAGAGGTTGTACAGTGTTTCAGGGAGAGCGTAAGGGAGCAGTTGACAGGAATGGGGGAAAGAAATACAGCAGAAGAAGAATGGGTAGCTGTGAGGGATGAAGTAGTGAAGGCAGCAGAGGATCAAGTAGGTAAAAAGACGAGGGCTGGTAGCAATCCTTGGGTAACAGAAGAAATATTGAATTTAATTGATGAAAGGAGAAAATACAAAAACACAGTAAATGAAGCAGGCAGAAAGGAATACAAACGTCTCAAAAATGAGATTGACAGGAAGTGCAAAATGGCTAAGCAGGGATGGCTAGAGGACAAATGTATGGATGTAGAGGCTTGTCTCACGAGGGGTAAGATAGATACTGCCTACAGGAAAATTAAAGAGACCTTTGGAGAAAAGATAGCCACTTGTATGAATATCAAGAGCTCAGATAGAAACCCAGTTCTAAGCAAAGAAGGGGAAGCAGAAAGGTGGGAGTATATAGAGGGTCTATACAAGGGTGATTTACTTGAGGACAGTGTTATGGAAATGGAAGAGGATGTAGATGAAGATGAAATGGGAGATACGATACTGCATGAAGAGTTTGACAGAGCACTGAAAGACCTGAGTCGAAACAAGGCCCCGGGAGTAGACAACATTCCATTAGAACTACTGACGGCCTTGGGAGAGCCAGTCGTGTCAAAGCTCTACCATCTGGTGAGCAAGATGTATGAGACAGGCAAAATACCCTCGGACTTCAAGAAGAATATAATAATTCCAATCCCAAAGAAAGCAGGTGTTGACAGTTGTGAAAATTACCGAACTATCAGTTTAATAAGTCACAGTTGCAAAATACTAACGCGAATTCTTTACAGATGACTGGAAAAACTGGTAGAAGTCGACCTGGGCGAAGATCAGTTTGGATTCCGCAGAAATGTTGGAACACGTGAGGCAGTACTGACCCTACGACTTATCTTAATAGATTAAGGAAAGGCAAACCTACATTTCTAGCATTTGTAGACTTAGAGAAAGCTTTTGACAGTGTTGACTGGAATACTCTCTTTCAAATTCTGAAGGTGGCAGGGGCAAAATACAGGGAGCGAAAGGCTATTTACAATTTGTACAAAAACCAGATGGCAGTTATAAGAGTCGAGGGACATGAAAGGGGAGCAGTGGTTGGGAAGGGAGTGAGACAGGGTTGTAGCCTGTCCCCGATGTTATTCAATCTGTATATCGAGCAAGCAGTAAAGGAAACAAAAGAAAAATTCGTAGTAGGTATTATAGTCCATGGAGAAGAAATAAAAACATTGAGGTTCGCTGATGATATTGTAGTTCTGTCAGAGACAGCAAAGGACTTGGAAGAGCTGTTGAACGGAATGGACAGTGTCTTGAAAGGAGGATATAAGATGAACATCAACAAAAGCAAAATGAGGATAATGGAATGTAGTCGAATTAAGTCGGGTGATGCTGAGGGAATTAGATTAGGAAATGAGACACTTAAAGTAGTAAAGGAGTTTTGCTATTTGGGGAGCAAAATAACTGATGATGATCGAAGTAGAGAGGATATAAAATGTAGACTGGCAATGGGAAGGAAATCGTTTCTGAAGAAGAGAAATTTGTTTACATTGAGTATTGATTTACGTGTGAGGAAGTCATTTCTGAAAGTATTTGTATGGAGTGTAGTGATGTATGGAAGTGAAACATGGACGATAAATAGTTTGGACAAGAAGAGAATAGAAGCTTTCAAAATGTGGTGCTACAGAAGGATGCTGAAGATTAGATGGGTAGATCACATAACTAATGAGGAGGTATTGAATAGATCTGGGGAGAAGAGGAGTTTGTGGCACAACTTGACAAGAAGAAGGGACCGGTTGGTAGGACATGTTCTGGGACATCGAGGGATCACAAATTTAGCATTGGAGGGCAGCGTGGAGGGTAAAAATCTTAGAGGGAGACCAAGAGATAAATACACTAAGCAGATTCAGAAGGATGTAGGTTGCAGTAAGTACTGGAAGATGATGAAGCTTGCACAGGATAGAGTACCAGGGAGAACTGAATCAAACCAGTCTCAGGACTGAAGACAACAACAACAACAACAACACAACCCTATTCCCTTAAATGCCACAAAATGCATATACTATATTTATAGATTTATTTATTCCTATTCAAGAGTTCATCTATGGTATAGAAGGAGTTGTCAAGGCGATATGATTTCAATTTATTTTTGAAGCTACGAGGGTTATTCCAAAAGTAAGGTCCGATTCGCCGTAACTATTGAAATTTGGCGCCAATGACAAAACACGCATGCACGCCGACTCCCGGCAAGCCTTGCGCGTCAAACGCCGCCATTCGCTTTGTTACTGTTGCTGAGTGTAGTTCACAGTGTCACTTTACAATGTTTAAGACAATTGATCAGCCCGCCGATTGTGAAGTAAGGGTAGTGATACGGTTTTTGTCTGCAAGAAACAATTCAGCGGCGGAAATCCATCGGCAGATTACTGAAGTGTACGGTCCTAACATAATGAGCGACAGTAAAGTGCGCAAGTGGGTGCGAGCTTTTAATGAAGGACGGGATAATGTGCACGATGAACCACGGTGTGGCCGACCATCAGTGATTTCAGACGATTTGGTCAATGCGGTTGACAAAAAAATTCGTGAAGATAGCCGATTCACTATTACAGACGTAGACATGCATTTTCCGAATGTGAGTAGGACAACTTTGTACAGAATTGTGTCTGAACATTTGAAGTTTCACAAATTGTGTGCCCGTTGGGTTCCCAGGCTGCTTACTGAGCCCCAACGAATGAAAAGAATGGCTTTTGCTCTTGATTTTTTGGAGCGATATCATAAGGAAGGTGACAGTCTTTTAGACAATGTTGTCACAGGGGATGAGACATGGGTTTCTCACATCACTCCAGAGTCTAAACGTCAGTCAATGCAATGGCGTCACACGTCATCGCCAGTCAAGGTCAAGGCAAAGCAGACAATCTCAACACGTAAGGTTATGGCGACTGTGTTCTGGGATAGACGTGGAGTATTGTTAGTCGACTTTATGGAGAGAGGAACAACGATTAATAAAGCCGCCTACTGCGCTACCCTGACTAAACTTCGACGTGCAATCCAGAATAAGCGACGTGGTCTTTTGTCGTCTGGAATCTTGTTGTTGCATTACAATGCCAGACCCCACACTGCAAATGAAACGCAAGCTCTGATCAAGAAATTTGGATGGGAACAGATGGACCATCCTCCTTACAGTCCGGACCTGGCGCCAAGTGATTTCCACCTGTTCCGTTACTTAAAGGAGTTTCTCGGCGGCAAGCGCTTCGACACAGATGATGAAGTGAAAGAAGCAGTTAAGGACTGGTTATCGTCACAGGCGGCCGATTTCTATAACATGGGCATTCAAAAGCTTGTTGAACGATGTGACAAATGTTTAAATAAGTATGGAAGTTATGTAGAAAAATAGATAAAGATGTAAGGAATGTAAATAAAACAATTGTTTTGAAAAAACATTTTAGTTTTGATTTTTTTTTTATAACCGGACCTTACTTTTGGAATAACCCTCGTATTACTGCGGTCTGTCAGACACCTTATTTCATGTGGTAATTTGTCGAAAATTTTTATAGCAACATATTTTACCCCTTTCTGTGCCAAAGATAGGTTGAACAAAGGATAGTGTAAATCTTTCTTTTTTCTGGTATTATAATCATGAATGTCACTGTTGTTTTTAAACTGGTCCATGTTGTTGAGAACAAATTTCATTGGTGAGTAGATGTATTGTGAGGCTGCTGTAAAAATTCCCAATCTTTTAGAAAGATGTCAACAAGATGTGCGACTAAGAACCCCGCACGTTATTCTAACCACTTTCTTTTGAGCAGTGAATACTTTTTGTCTAAATGTTGAGTTACCCCAATATCTTATTTCGTATGACATCAGAGAGTGAAAGTATGTAAAGTATGTTAGCATGTTAGCTTACTAATTTCTGTATCCTCGTATAGATTCTCATCTATATGTACACCCAAAAACTTAGTGTGCTCTACCCTGTCTACTGACTTCTGTTGATGTGTTATATTTATTGAAGGAACTGTACTTTTTCCAGCAGAAAATTGGACCTACTGTGTGTTTTCAAAGTTTAGAGCAAGTCCATTTGCAGAAAACCAATTAATGACTTTTCCAAAGACCTTATTTGTATCATTTTCAATTGGACTTTCTTCTACTGGATTAATAATGATGCTTGTATCATCAGTAAACAGTGTCAGTTCAGCTTCCTGTTTCAGATATATCGAAATTTCACATATATCGAGAACAGAAGGGGACCCATGATTGAACCCTGTGGAACACCTAATGTAATTTCACCCCAGTTAGATGAAGTGGCAAACTTATTTAATTCACTTGACCCATATACGGAGACTTTTTGCTTCCTGTTCTATAGGTATGACTTAAACCACTCATATGCTATTCCATTTATGCCATTGCAGAGAGAGGGGGGAGGAGGAGGGTAGGATGTATATCCAGTTCCTGTACATATTTAGCTGTCGTGGAACATTGCTGCGTTCGCTAGTGTCCCGCAGAACCCATTGAACTAAAAGCTGTGCCTAGTGACAAGAAGAAATCACAATTCACATTCTGCTCTGAGAAGGGTAGCAGAAGTGATCCACAAAATTACTGTTCAGTATCATCGATATCCATTTTTTGCAGAAGATTGTAACATTTTCTGAATCCAAACGTAATGAGGTATCTCGAATGTAATTCCAACTGGTAATGATTATGAAAATATTGGTCACGTGAAACCTGCCTTCTGCTTTCTCTAATGATGTCCTGAAAGCCATGGATCAAGGCAATAAAATGGATTCAGTATGTCCTGCCTCCTGAAAAGCATTTGCCTCAGTACGACCGTAACACTTATTAATGAAAGTTTGATCCTTTGAGTTATGAAAGCAAATTTGTGTTTGGATTGAGGATTGTTTGGTCGGTAGGATGTAACATGTTATGTTGGTTAGAGAGTCACTGACATCTACATCTACATCTACATCTACATTGATACTCCGCAAGCCACCCAACGGTGTGTGGCGGAGGGCACTTTACGTGCCACTGTCATTACCTCCCTTTCCTGTTCCAGTCGCGTATGGTTCGCGGGAAGAACGACTGTCTGAAAGCCTCCGTGCGCGCTCTAATCTCTCTAATTTTACATTCGTGATCTCCTCGGGAAGTATAAGTAGGGGGAAGCAATATATTCGATACCTCATCCAGAAACGCACCCTCTCGAAACCTGGCGAGCAAGCTACACCGCGATGCAGAGCGCCTCTCTTGCAGAGTCTGCCACTTGAGTTTATTAAACATCTCCGTAACGCTATCACGGTTACCAAATAACCCAGTGACGAAACGCGCCGCTCTTCTTTGGATCTTCTCTATCTCCTCCGTCAACCCGACCTGGTACGGATCCCACACTGATGAGCAATACTCAAGTATAGGTCGAACGAGTAAAAGGTAAGTAAAAGGTAAGTACGATGATACCCTCACTGTTTGTGTTGCATATTTATGACCTGGCAGGCAGTATCGAGCAGTTAGCTGCTGCTTCACAGTATAGTTATTCTGTCATAAAGACTGTGATGAATAATCCACTGCAGCTAAAAATGAAGAATGATTTACATAATTGAAATAATAGAAAAAAAAGACATATATTATACCACATTAAGATTGTCTTTGGCACAAAAAGGGTACACAGTGCTGCAACAAAAATTTTTCATCACTCGTCCAGTTACATTAAATGTCTGACAGATCGCTAAGTAACATTTTAAAACAAACTGAAAAAATGTTCTCCTTGAGAACTTATATTCTGTAGAATAATTGAAGACCGCAGTGCAAAATGGAAGTAACTGAAACTTTTTACCATAATATATATCGGACCCTATGAGCTTTAGAATCTTATCCTATTATCACTTCAATGGGAGAAAGGGATAAATACTGGAGATATCCTTATTTTGCACTGAATAACCACATTAATGAGACAACCGTCTATGTTTGAGGTCAGGTTTGTAAAATGTAAGTTATTCCCCTTTTGCACTGAGGTCTCCAGTTTCTGTTGGTATAATGTAGTGTGGGTAGGTATAACTCACACACATCTGTATTTTTTTTACCACTCGTAAATGATCAGCATGTAGCGATATTTACAAAATAATGTATGATGTGAATATAAAATGGCTTGTTCAACAATTTATTGTGCAAATGATGGATGGAACATGAAACAAACTAAACTAAACTGGAAAAACTTGAACAGGGAGAGACTGTTATAGTTCCGGAACAGAGACTTGATCAGTTGTGCGAAGACCTATGTACAAAATGAAGGAGCCAGTATTAAGTGAGGAATCTAGGGATATCCTGCAAGTGCTCATAGGTATCACTTGTGGAGGGGTCACGAAAACAAGATTAATTACGGTGTGTATTGACTCGTGTAGGCATTCCCAGACTCCGTACGAAAAGGAAACAGGAAGATGCACTAATGTGGGGTGAAATGGGAAGTGCCCTCTGCCATGCACTTCACAGTTGTTTGCAGGACATTGACATAGATATGTTTGTGCTCCATGCTAAGTGATATAGGGAATTCTAAATGAGCAAAGCAAGATAAACAAATTTCTTCCTTGCAAATTTTAATACTTTGTGAGGTGGACACTGTTTAGTGAAGGGTGACATAATGTGAAAGTGAAATTTCATAAAATTTGTACTGTGTTGTAGTAATAAGTTTCAGGTGATGGCTGTACATCCAACCTAAAAACCATTAATATAATTTTAGTAGCAACTGTGGATTGACAGATTAACAGCATCAAAATTTTGGGCATGTTTCAAGCACTGTAATTGAATTAATTGTTGTGTAAAGCTGCAAAACTTGACGAAAACGGTCTACATTGTGTGCAGTCAACAAGTTTATATCAGTTCATTCATTCTCTTTTGCCCGAAGCAGCTTTTAGTCTTAAACAAATTTTACGTAGCTCGATTTCTTCACATAGTTAGTTTAAAAAGCTATTCTTCTGTGGAAACATTGTCTTCTGGGATCATAATCTTTTGATCAGATGGGGGTGAAGTTAACAGAAATAAAATTACAGTGAAAATAAATGACTTTTAAACTCTTGTATCCCAGTCCGTACTTACATTCTCTTCTGTACAAAATATGAAAAAATTGCAAGATTGCACTTCTGCTTGATGCTTTTCAGTTAGCAAATCTAGTAGAGTTTCTCATGCAGATTGGTATTTAATAGCATCATAATACGTATGATATTTTTGAAACAATATGCTTTCAGTTTTCCTTGATAGCTAATATTTATTTACATAGTTTACACCCTCATTAGAGCACTAAAATCAAACACAATACAGCAGAGTCTACAATAATTAAGTTTAAGTCTTAGCAGTCAGCAATTTCTTCGTTTCCCAAAACTTCTTCATTCGCTGTGATCTGGCTGCTCGTTCTTCTGCAGATATGACGTACTACTTCCGTTATGACAGTTTGAATGTCAGCCGTGTGTATTTGTTCTTCAGAAGCAGTTTCTCTTCTCTTTGTTGAATTTGGTGTGTGGTGATCTTCAGTTCATCCAGTTCACTTTGTACTTCTTTAAACCAGATTTTTTTGGTTTTACTGTTCCAGAAGTAGTCAAAAAGCTGTTTGAGGATTCTAGTATTTGGTAGGCGAGATATGTGGCCGAAAAATGCAATCCTTCTTTTCCGCATTGTATCAATAACGGATTCACTTTCTTTATACGCTACTGAATTGGGCAAAAGTCTCCACTGCCCATTAACTTGGTGTTTCTTACTGATAATTGTTTGGAGTATTCTTCTATCAACTTTCTACAATTTGTTAGTTGTTGCTTGAGTATTTAGTATGAATAATGTTTCACTTGCATATGTTGCTTCCGGTTTAACAACGGAGGAGTAATGTCGAAATTTAGCATTTATTGAGAGAGTTCGTTTTTTGTAGGTTGGCCACGTGGTTCTCTGCACTCGCTGAAGTTTATATGTTCTACTATCTATTGATGCTCTTTCATTAACATTCCAGATAATAATCTCACCGAGATCTTTAAACTTTTGTACTACCTTAATTTTTTGATCGTTATGGAGTATGATATGGGATGTGTCAACTGGGAAGCTGGGCATCATTTCTGTTTTCTCAAACGAAATTTGCAATCCGACCTTTACCGCTAATCGCTCTAGTTGTTCTATCTGAACCTTTGCTTCATCAATATTGTTTGCCAACATCGCCAAATCATCTGCAAATGCAAGTTGAATCTTTCTTCCAATCTTAACAGATGGTGGACATATCTTGTTCCGTTGACGCATTATTTTTTACAGCTCACAATTGAACAATAATGAAGACAATCCATCGCCTTGTCGAAGGTCAGTATGAATCTCAAAAGGTTCAGAGAATTCATTTCTGAACCTTACTCTAGCTTTAGTATTTCGAAGGGTGACTGCAACGAGGTTGACAAGTTTCTGATGTAAATCAAATTGGTTAAGAATTGACAGTAGAGATTCACGATGGATACTATTGTAGGCTTTTTTAAAATCGACAAACGTGATCACTAGTTTCTTGTCCTGACCCTTTGATATTTCATTATCCATTTGAGACTAATAATTTGATCAGGACAGCTTCGTCCTGGACGAAAGCCTCCTTGATATTCGCCTAGTTCACCATCGAGCTGTTCATGAACCCTGAAATACAGAATGTTGGAAAAAAAATTATGAGTAATATCCAGCAGGGATATACCTCTATAATTATTTGGATCCAATCTATCTCCTTTTTTGTGTAGTGGATGGATTATTGCAGCATTCCATTCCTCTGGTAGCTTCCCAGTATTCCAAATGTCAGTAAGATGTTTGTGTAAGTTCAGAATAATTTGTACATTTGCATATTTCCAAAGTTCTGCCACTAGTTGGTTCTCACCTGCTGCTTTATAATTCCGAAGTGAGTTAATCGCTGCTTGTACTTCATCTGGCTATGGTTGTATAACTTTTTCTAAATGCGTTTTGTTTCATGGTTAGGGGTCAAATTCCAAATGATGTTCAGGTTCGGCACTATTTAGTAACGGTTTGAAATATTTAGCC